>NC_057797.1:105523681-105823681 GCF_018294505.1 Triticum aestivum
GCAGGTACGCCTCCCACGTCTGCAGCGAGCGGCGGCCGAAGCCGTTGGCCGCCGCTCCAACGCCGGGGAACCGCTCGCACATTATCATGGATGGGGTTGGGAGAGAGGAGAGGTTCGTCGACGGCGGAGAGAGAGACAGAGAGGTTCGGCGGCGCTGGAGAGAGACAGAGAGGTTCGGCGGCGCTGGAGAGAGATAGAGAGCACGACGTCTGTGACCAACGACGGGGCTGGGGCGATGCTTTTTATAGCCGCCGGGAGGGCGTGTTGGGGACTCGGCTGGAGATGCTCTTACAAGGCAGGAGAGGCAGCGCCGACTAAGAGAATGGTTAATAGTAGAGCAAGCTACTTGCTCTATCTAATAGTCATGTCATGTCATATATAGCTAATCTAAAAGTGAACCCATATAATAGTATTTTTATGATAAAATCCATATAATAGTTAGCTATAAGTATATCTGGCTATGGGCAGCCCGGCTTGACCTGACCTTGCCCACGGGCCAGGTCTGGGCCTAGATTTTAAGCCCGATGGCCGGTCTAGGTCCGTGCCCGTCGTATTTGCAGTTTAATGAAGAGGCCTGACCCGAGGCCTGAGGCCCAACAGATTTTTTGGGTGATGCGTCAGGTTTGGGCCTGATTTTTAGGCCCAACGGCCAGGCCGAGTTCGGACCTAGTTTTTCGCATAATTGATTGCTTTGTTGATCATTATGCATGCATGTGTACGCAAACTACACTGTTCCACGTTCAAAATCTCAGCATGGTCAATTGATGAGGCCACTATTTGTAAATCCCCGGGGACCGGTAGCTTGAAATCCTGCAGCTACGTGTGCATGCATTAAACCGCGCGTACACCTGTCGCCCTCCACGTAGTACGCACTCACACTGCACAAGAGTATCAGCCATACTGTACGCCGCGACTCAAGGAAAATAGCTTTGGTACGTGCAGATATGTTTAGGCTGCCCGTAATGGGAGTATCATTGGTAGTATCATACATGCTAACTAAACAGTTTTGATGAGGTGTCATAGAATTAAATGAAAAAAGAGAGGCTTGAGTATCATATCATGATACCGTATCATATTAAATGATGTGCTACTTTGTGTCATGCATGATAATAAATGTAGTCCTCTATGATACCAATATATGATACTATGCATCAGGGATGTAGTATCATAGACTAGTATCATATGCATGATACTAGTATATGATACTCCCCATTACAACCAGCCTTATGCTCATTATCTTCTTGTATACAAATACTCCACGTGTTGATCTTATATAATATATAATAGTTAGGACATGATAATTTCAGATAAATGGGTTGGGAGGCTTGCCACGCCAGAACGGAATTGTGTGCTGTCTGTGTCTCCAAAAGTAAGTGAACAGGAACAGTGAGCTTGTTCCGTCAGATAGCTTTACGTACTGTATCCCGCGAAGTTCAATCAGCTGGCTACGAAATGAAACAGTGGTTTGTTCCATCAGCTAGCTTTACTATGTTTTTGTGGTGGAACCAGCCTATTAGGATTCAAGGCATAAACTTGTCACTGATGCTCGCATTTTTTTCAATTTTTTTCATACTTTTCAATGATAATTGTTCACTGTGAGGAGTCGTTTCTACCGACTGCGAAACTCCTCTGGTCTTAGAGATATGATGTGTGTGCATGCGTTCATAAGGGTAAATATATGTGAATAAGCATCTGCGATTATACCATGCTCAAAAAATGGAACACTATACGGTATAGGAGCTTTGATGTTTCGACATTGCCCGTGTGGGAGTTTTTAGGGTGTGATTATGTTTGGTTTGTACCCAAATTTAACCTATCAAGATTTTATTTCCCCATAAGGTCGACATTATTTAAAAGAATGTACTAGAGTTGCCAAAAGAGTTTTGGCATGTCAAAAAGTTGACAGCCATCCAAATAAGGACCAACGTTTTGGCCACGACCAGAACAACAAATTAGTAGGATAGAATTTAGTAGCAATCGTAACATACCCTTTACTCTCACACAAGGTTGATTGTGAGAGCGTGCACTCCACTGTTGAAAATGGGGCTTCTCTACCTTTGGTGGTTTCACTGTCGTTGGATTTGCCTCCATATTCATCGATCTACCTCCATTGCAGCTAGATCAACTCATGGACAACTCGCTAGCAGTCACTTTCCCAGTTATCATCTTAAACATTTATGACTAGAGTCATTGTTGTGCCGCTCGCCTCCATTACTGATTCACTACATTGCCGCCCCGACCATCCCTCTGGTGTGGTCTTGGGACGGAGGGCATGTAAGTAGCGAGGAAAGAGGCGTCCTATCTTCTCTACAGCCAACACCCAACGCGTCCTCCTCCACCAAACCCTAACCCTAGCTCAGGCTATGAGCTAACATCATCGGATGTTGATCCCCATCCTCGTGTTGCGTGTGTCATCATCGTCGTGGCCGACTACATCGTCATTGGCTTTGGGTCTGTGGCGTCTCACTTGGACCGTTAAGGCTACGGTCGACCATGTCATTGGCTCGATGGAAGGTTACTCTCACCTTCATCTCTGTGTCTCTATCGCGCTAGTGCTCTCTAGAATTGATGTGGACACATCTCTACTACGGTAACACCCACAGCGTCACAGCTACACCTACTCAAGTTTCGGACATACAAGGACCGACCAGTAGAGTTTGCGTACGTCAACTCAAATATCATGTACTGTCATTTCTAAGATCTTTTCTAGTAGCTAATGAGAATACGATGATGCCTAAATTTGACTAGTTTGTATTATTCAGAAATGTAGAACTTAGCATGGACAAGAGGGACACACTATGAACCATGATCAAGCATGGATATGGCACCAAGCACATAAGGATTGAAATGAGGCCCCGAGCGGTGATTTCAGGACTTGAATGCCACCACACTGATGCATGAAAACATGAACGAAATATACAAGATGGCATTTCATTGTTCCGTTTATAGTTATCTTTGTACTTCCATACCAGAAAGAATATGCAAACCGGAGTAAATTCCTGTCTTGGAGTGTGTATGAGTCATTAACGTGTACTCTCCGTACCAGAATGAATATGCAGACCATCATGCATATGTATATGGATCAAGGGAATATGATTGAAAACCATGAATTGCCGAAATACTCGATCAGGGAGCAACCGAATCAAGCATACTGGGTATTATATTATGCTCAAGATCGATTCATGCATGTGATGTTTTCCGACATCAATTTGCACAACCTTGATTGTTTGCCGTTCACTAGCTAGCTCATGTTCTGCTCGCGATCAAGCTAATTAATGTGATTACACCCCAATTATGGAATGCTAGTTGGAGGTATCTTGATGAAAAACAGAGCTGGCGCTCCGGATGAGGACATATTGTACGTTAGGTGCCGCAATCATGCGTGCATTATTGGCTTTGCATTTTGCAAATGGTGCCTAGCCTAGCGCAGCTTGTAACGGCTAATCATGGAGACACAGTTTATGTCGACGCGTATGCACGTTTAATTGGTTCATAAGATGGTCTAACATAGGACGATCTTGGCATATAGTAACTGAATGAAAAATCACAGTTAAAAGTTTGGGAAAATGGTAAAAAGAGCATGCACGTAAAAGATACGTAGACACATATGCATGTAAAATGTAGTAAAGCTAGGCAGAAAAATAACACACTCTCTCTCTCTTTTATTTACTCAGCATATTATCTTTGTGTCAAGTCCAACATTGTAAAGTTTGACCAAATTTATAAAAAATATTATCATTCACAATATCAAATCAATACCATTAAAATCATCATTGACTATACTTTTGCATCACATATACTTGTTATTGCGAAAGCCATATTGATAAACTTGGTCAAACTTAATAAAGTTTGACTTTGATCAAAGCTAATATGCAAAGTAAATAAAAATGGATGAAGTACTAATTAAGTAAATGCATACTGAGCTATACTAACTTGTAATGTGGTGTAAAACCAGGGGCGGATCTAGGGGGGGTGTCGTGGTTGCCATGGCACCCACTATAAAATAGTTTATATAGTATATCTAACCTTATTTTTTGCACTATTTGTTGGATTTACTATGGCGTTTAGGTATAATCATACTACTTTGGTGTACTTTCTCTAAAACTTATACCTATGTATTGATGTTTCGCATCATTGGTAATTTGATCCTAAGTCCGTCATTGTGTAAAGCGGACTATTCTTTAAGTTACAGTAAGTACCCATTGGAAACGATTTTCTTATTTTACCAGAAATTACAAGTATGTGTTCATGTCGACCCTCTGCATATATCTATTTGTTTCCTTCTTATCAATTTCTCTCTCTCTTTTCATGTGCTGAACGAATTTAGATTTGCAGGATTATGACACGATATTGGGTTTTAATAGTTTTGAGTTTTCAAGGTTGGTACAACATGATTGCACAATGCAAAACTGTCTAGAATAAATAAAACAGTAATGCAGCTTCATAAAGTTTAATAAAGGCGACATTGCATTCTCTGGAAGCCTATACAAAACTGTCAATACACAGTTAACTACGTGGGCATGCACACCTACTGGTATTAATTTGTGAAAGGAGTGGTTTTGCTTTGCAAGGACTTCAGTAAGAAAGGCTCAAGCCATGCTACTGTAGCATGTACTATATTAGTATACGGCATTGTCATTAGAGAAAGGAACATACCACCAACTATATGGTGGGGTACTTCATTGATCAACGGAATCAATAGGCTCACAACAACGTTAATAGGGTTAAAGGGACAAGTGAGGGGATATCCGCCACAATCACCAGTTTAGCTATAGCAAACCCGTGACAAATGTGATCAACTTAGTTTACACACAACCAAGTTTTCAATCGAATTGCCATGAGTGTAGTAATTTTGAAGTCACTGATAATTAACTAGGAATAAGGTCTTACCACTTGGCTAGTACGTACTGTTTTATCAGCTTTCCGATTTCTAAAAATAGTACTAAAAGACTAAGGTTTCCGTCTTTGCATATCTAGCCGAGATTTTCCTGAAAACGTCCTTGAAAAGTGTAGCTCAGGTTCATATTTAGAAATAGTGAAGCGCGTCCTTTGTCGCTCAGTCGCATAATTCAACGACCAGCTCTTAATCAAATTGCCATTGAAAGTAACATCACAGTTTCTCTTTATTGGACCACCCCTCTGTGTGTGACATGGAAAAAAATGCTCTCCCGTCATGTGAACCGCATGGCAGATCGATCACAGCCTCGAACATAACTCCTTGGTTGCCTGACTGGGAATCCTGATCGACATATATTTGGCATTGGGTTAATTATCCTTTTGCCCTCAGTGGTGTCCATGTGCTCAGTTTTGCCCTCAGATGCGAATTGTGCTCAGTTTTGCCCCTAGTCCGTGCGCACCGACTCGTTCCGTGAACTCTGCCGTCTCCGTCAGGTCAACCTTTTGACTCGGCCCTTACAGGTGGGACCAGGCTGCAGAAACGGCCAATTTTATTCAGACCGTTGCACGCGTGGCTTGTGGGACCCAGCAAAGAGCCGTTGAGCAGAGAGCCGTTGGCGGGTGTGCTATATAAGCGGGCGACAGCGGTGGTGACCATGGCGACAAAGAGCACGGCGGTGACCACGGCGAGAGAGAGAGCACGGCGGCGGGAAGCTAGCTATGGAGGGCGCGGCGGTGGGAAGCTGGCAGTGGAGGGCGCGGCGGCGTTGAGATCCCCTTCGGCTCCGAGCTCCATGTCTTCCTCAAGCTCCCGCGCCACCTCGCGGATGCAGAGCCGGGCGCGTGTGGACATGCCTGTCTTCGTCTGTCCGCGGTGCCGGGCGGGCGTTGATCGAAGGGTTTCTCAGACACCGAGGAACCAGAATCGTCCGTTCTACGTGTGCAGCGAGAATGGGGTAAGAATCGGGGCAATTGCACCATTTTCGTCGTCGGGATGTTTGAGCAATGGGTTGATCTGTTTAGTGTTCATGCAAGTGACATGCTTCTTTCTTTGGGTCGATGCTCTGGCAAAGACTCTGATGAATGAACTGCAAGAAGAGCATGAAGAATGGTTGCGCATGTTGCCACGAACGGCAGTGGCCACACCACGAGCTCCGGAAGAAGAGATGGATGGCGAAGCACGCACTGACAGAGAGCTAGCTATTGAGCTTAGGATGTTGAAGAAGAAGGTTAGGAAGCTTGAAGATCAAGCACTACCAATACCCATTTGCAAATACTTTGGGCATTTGTAGGTATGGTAATCGCACTGGTTGTAATGTTGAAAATGTATGGAAAGGCATGAATTATGAAGGAATTTGTAATCTTGAAATTGTTTGAGAAATTCACCTAGTTTAAATGTTGGTTAAAGTTGTTTAAATGTTGAAACAAAAAGAGAAGAAGTGACCAACATTTAAATATGTTGGAAAAAAAGAGAAGAAATTAGGAATTCAGAAACTTTTGATCAATAAAATGCAGCTCTCTGCTCTGCCTTTCTGTCCAAAAAAAGGTTGCTCTTGGGCCAAATTCAGAGCGTTGAGCCAAGTGCATGCTAGACTAATGGGCCAACTGCATCCAATTAGGCCCATTCAGGGGTTTTCTTGCGTATTTTTCTGTTTTCTATTCTGATTTAATTTAGGCAGTAAATCATAATGCTGAAACTTTTTGTGGAAGCTAATTGAATTATTCCGGAGCCAAACAATTAATGTTAGAAATTTTTTGGAGCTGTTAATTAATCCAATTCAAATACACCGTGATTTAAATCAAAGACCAAAATGTCATGAAAAATGTGCCTCAGCTCTGGTAGAGGTTTACGCCAGGTGCCAAAATAAATGAACATTTTTTAAGGGTATTACATTGAGAAAAACATAATATGTCTAAAAAATGAAGGGTGGAAAATGCACAAAAAATTGGTGCGCCTGGGGACTCGAACCCAGGACCGCGTGGGTTTGTGGTGTTTAGGGCTACGCTGGTAACCGGACAGATGGCAAGACTTTGACATGGGTAGGGAAAGAAGGTATACATAGTGAGACTGTGATTTTTTTTTTTAAAAAAAATAGTGAGACCGTGAATGTTGCACACGCGTGAGAGTGGTTTTCCTTTGTTTTGCACTTAAATTTTGGAGGGTTGGAAGGTTGAAAATGTATGTTGCACTACCACATGATTTTGGTCAGAGTGGCACTTGGTTTAGGGTTAGAGTGGCACTTGGTTTAGGATTTAAAGGGAATAAATTTGCATGTTAGTTCATGACTTTTTGTTTGAATGAAACAGAGGGCTTCTCACCCCCTCCGAAAACCACAAGTTCTCGAACTTCATGACTTGTTTAGGGAAGAAATGATAAGTTTGGGCACGGACATTTTTTAACACACATAATAAGATGGAACACACCGTACCATTACAATAACTTAGATAAGTTCACGGACAGTTCACGGACACATGATGAAACATGACACGACACGACACGACATAGAAAAGCAACAAAATAAAAAACCAAACATGACGAGCTTGACTCCGGACTTGAACATCTTCATCTTGACCTCCTTCTTCCACCTTGGCCGCGCGCGCCCCTTCAACACCGTCTTCATCTTCACACCTCCTCCTCCTCGTCGTAGGGAAGGGAGTGCATCTGGCCTGGAGCGGGGAAGATGCGCTCGTAGTTGGTGTAGATGTTGTAGACGGTGAAGAAGATGGCCTCGCAGCCGCACCAAAAGACTTGGCCGAGGAGCTCGCGCGCGTCAAATGGGTTGGTGAAGGTGACCGTGAGCAGTAGGAGGATGCCGCCGCGGTCACGAACCTCGTTGAGGGTGAACATCCTCGGCGAGCCCCGTGGGAGGTGGGCATAGCCGGCTCTGAGGAAGGCGCGGGTGAGTTCGACGGAACCCCTCCACCTTGAAATAGCCCACACACGAAGCTCCCTCTCCACGAGCACGCCCGGTGGGTAGCGCAGCTCCGGCACCACAGGCGGACGGCTGAAGGTCGGCCCGTTGAACTGCATCTTCTTCACTTGGTCTCGCTTGGGGAGGGCTCGGTCGCTTGGGTGTTTGAAGTTGGAGAGGATCGGATCTGGCTTGTGGGTGGGAGAGGAAGAGAGGCACCCCATTTATAGGCCTGTGGGTGGAAGAGGAAGAGAGGAAGGATGAGAACGGTGCGTGTGTGAATCCGGACACGTGTGTGTATCCGTTACGTTTTGCACACTTAAATTTTTGCACGAAAACGATGCATCTTTGACCGGGCAATGCATGTGAACCGCTGCCCTGAACCACTGCCCTGAACCACCTAGCTCGCCTCGCTAGCCTAGCTCGCCTAGCGCGCCTCGCTCGCCTCACTCGCATGCATGCACGTCGCCGCCTCCCGCGCATGCGCAAACCCACGTAGCCGCCTCCATGCATGCAAGGCCTGGAAAGGCTGAGACGGGCTATTTACTGCAGTCTCAGGCCCAGACAACGAGACGGCCCAACGGTCCATCCAGCGCGCCCGATATTTGTTAAAAAAACAATCTCCCAGCCAATCAGATTGCATCTCGCGGATCGCCCCCCTCCTCCCCGCAGATTCCTTCTAGAAGGGTTAGATCGACGGCCCTTGATCACCGCTAGGGTTAGATGAACGGTCCTTATTCAGCGCTAGGGTTAGCGGGGTTTGGGAGGGGTTTGGAGCAGTCAAAGTTATGTTTGACCAGATTTCAAATGAGCATAATAAATTAAATAAAAATCAGAAAAATGAAAAACCTGCGCACATAGTCTTCTTATGTCATATACTAACGATTTAAGTTGATAAACAAGTTTTACATACATTTAAATGATAAGTTCATGTGTATTGTATGATATCTCGAGTATCTCAAACTCTCTTGTATGAAGTGAAGAGAAGTGTTTTGGGGAAATGAACATGAAAATTTCAAAAAACTCACCACAGCTTCATTTTGGAGTGACTAAGAAGGATCCAGGCTTAGTTTTTCATTTTGATGTTTTACACTTGTTTAAATCTTGGTCAAAGTTAAGTTTGACCAGAATTCAAATGAGCAAAACAAATTTAAAAAAAATCAAAAAATGGAAAAACCAGCGCACATAGTCTGTACATATAGAATATATGTGTAGGAAAGTTATTTGACCGATTTAGATAAGGTCGAAAAAAACCTTGCTTAGAAATGAGGCCGTTTACCCTACCTTTGGACCCCTCTTTTTAGCACATTTTTCATGAAAATTTCAAAAACCTCACTACAACTTCATTTTGGATTGACTAAGAAGTATCCAGGCTTAGTTTTTCATTTTGATGTTTTAGACTTGCTTAAATCTTGGTCAAAGTTAGGTTTGACCAGAATTTAAATGAGCAAAATAAAATTCAAAAAAATCAAAAAAAGGAAAAACCATGTGCTCATTCAAACATCATCCAACAGATATTTAAACATCATGTCAAACATACTTCTAACATAGGTCCAACATCATCCAACAGAAATACAACATGTCAAGTGATAAATGTTTCATAATACAACATCATTCCTTATTCATAATGTTTCATAATTGTTCATAGATAGCGTTGGGGCTTCTGTCTGTTCCTTGAGCTTCTTGTCATCACTTTGCTCCTCGTGCACCTTGTGCTCATTGTTTCTTCTCTTCTTCTCTTGGTTGTCAGTACCTTGCGCGTCTTCTTCAAACCTACCATAGAGCTGTGCAAAACATAAAGGGTCCAAACATAAACGGTAATGAGATTGTGTCAAGTGATAGATGTATAGTAGTATTTGACCCTTGCAAGATTTACATACCTAGCAGAACTCACAACAACAGAAGGTTGGTCACCATTTGGAGCCTCACTTGGATCATCATTTGGAGCCTCACTTGGATCATCATTTGGAGCCTCACTTGGATCACCATGATCACCATTTAGAGCCTCACTTGGATTACCATTTGGAGCCTCACTTGAATCATTATTTGGAGGATATTTTGGATCATCGTCAAAATCATCCGGCTGTTGACCATCATTTTCATCATCTGTTGAGGCAACCGGCTGTTGACCAACATTTTCATCATCTGTTGAGGCAACCGGCTGCTGACCAACATTTTCATCGAAGCCTTCATCGAAACTCTCTCCGAATGCTGGATCTACTGTGTTATCACAATACTTACCGAAATGACCAGACCCACCACATCTTGTGCACTTATGCTTCCTCGCTCCAAGTCCAGCTCCTTCGCTGCGAGGTCTTATTCGACTCTTCCTTGGTCTACCTGCTGCTCTCTTCAGAACTGGAGCGCAAAGCTTGAATCCAGGGTCCACCATGTCCCATTGTTGTTTTCCCTCCATAGCAGGCAAGGCATAAGCATATGTGGCTTTGAACCTTGCAACAGAGTAGTAATCATGCACATACTGCTGTATGTTCCCTGCTGGACCTGGGAGAGAAGTGATGAAAAACAAGGCATGAATGCATGGCAACACAGTTATCTGCCATTGCCTACAACTGCAAGTTCTAGCTTCTAAATCCACTGGATATCTCCATTCCCTCTTCTCTTTATCCAAATATGATATCTCTGCTGTGGTACCCGAGCAAAGCGTCATGTTCATTTCCAAGCCTGTTGTCTTCTGCTTCAGTTCATTCATCACGGCAGGGATGATAATGTGGCCCATGAATTTTGCCTCGGCTATTCCTGCACGATAATGAAATTTCTGCATGTATTCTATCCTTATTCTGTCAAGCAAATCCACCACATAATGACCCTTTAGTTTCCGGATCGTTGAGTTGAAAGACTCTGCTAGATTATTGTGCACATAGTCAACTTTGCTCACTTCACTGAATTGGCTTCTGGCCCATAACTTGGAGTGGTGTGTTTCCAAGTATTCTTTCACTTTGGGATTCATGTATAACTGCCTCAAGTGGTAGTTGTGCTTCTTCACACTGCATGTCAAAGATGCTGGCCATAAATTGTCGGTATACACCTTTCCTTTGAATTTCTTCATGAAATTTGCAGCAAGGTGACGCATGCATTCCCTATGCTCTACTCCAGGGAACACATTGTCCACGGCCACTTCTAAACCTTTGCAGGCATCTGTATGAATGACCAACCCATTGGGATGTGCAATAGCCCGGCGGAGATTATGCAAAAACCAAGTCCAACTCTCCTCAGACTCTGTCTCTAGCACACCATAGGCAACTGGAAATACAAAACTATGTGCATCAACTGCACAAGCTGCTACTAACTGTCCTTTAAACCTTCCTGTGAGAAAAGTGGCATCAATAGCCAAATAAGGCCTGCAGCCTGCCAAAAAACCCCGGCGACAAGCCTCAAAGCAGACAAAAACCCTTCTAAAACATTCCTTGGTCTTTGTCACTCCCCTGAATGTGTACTCCACGATGTGGTGATCAATATCTACAATACTACCTGGGCTTGTCCTCTCCACTTCACCTTTGAATGAATACAACAATTGAAAACTTTCCTGCCAGTTACCATAAATAGAATCCATAGCATGTTGTTTACCATTGAACAACCTCATGTATGGTAAATCTATCTTGAACTTATCTTTGATGTTCTTCTGCAATTCCTTTGGACCCACTTGCCGGTTTTCTTTCACCCACTTTTTTACTTCTTCTGCCACCCATCTTGACTTGGCTCTACTGATTGTATCCTTCCTAAGGGTTGATTCCTGACATGTGTGCTTAAAAGGATTCACTTTGACCTGAACATTAGTGCTATTCCGCATTTTAGCTGCAAGCAGCCTCCATGGACAACCCTCAGTCGGACAGTGCACTCTGTAACGTACTTGATCGCTCTTGTCAACTTTGAAAGTACATTCTACCTTGATGCAGTATGTCACAAGTGCATTTCTACACTCATTCATGGATGCAAAAACTATACCTTCTTCCATTTGAGGGTTCAAAGGGTCCCATTGAACAGCTGCAAGGTCTTCGTCCTCACCCATCGCGTCATCATCCACACGGACTGCATTGTGAGCCTCATCTTGGTTTTCAGCCCTAGGTGCCCGTCGTAAATTCTGAATAACATCAGAATATAACTTCTCTTCATCAACCCCAGAATTGTAGCCATCAGGCTCCACTTCAAGGGGGACCCTACTGCTGTTGCCCACACTTGTCGAGCCACCACGTCGCCGTGCACCAACTGAACTGTTCTGGCTAGAGATGCCATTACGACGACTTGATTCTCCCCGAGATGTTGCACCCGCCATCCTAGGTCCAAATGCCTGCTCAAGCACATCAACTTGCAGCCTCACATGGAAATTATCTTTCTCTTTATGCCTAACAAACATGGTAGCTAGCTCTTCATCATTACTAACTGTCACCCAATTCTTTCCCCCATCATAGTATTTGTAAACCACTTCATCAAGCAAACCCCAAGGATATTGGCTACAAATTACCTCCCCAAATTGTCTGAAACTCCAATTACTAGCCATTGGCAACCGATAATCAAAACCTCCTTGGTATTTCTTTTTATCCTTTGCATCGAACATGTACCGGTCCCTTCTAATGTGCACCATGAAAGCAAACCGCAACTCCATCCTAACCGGCGAAAAACAGAGACGCAATCAGCACACTAATTGGGCAAACCTACTCGAATCGAGTGTTCAAATGTACAACTAAGCTCAATCTAAACAAGAGGCGAGACTTACCCCTCGGGAACCCAGTCGTGGACGCGGCGGATCTCCGGCCCGATGCCTGCCTCGCCAAATACTCCGGGGTCGCCGCTGCTCTCCATTTCGCCCTAGGGTTCTTCCTCCTAGTTCAAATAGCTCCAGCAGCCCCCCACCTTTGAGCGCTCCGGCCGGGCGCACGGAAGGAGGCCGCGCCGCGGGTCGAGCAGGTGGCGGGCGCCCCACCCGTGGCGTCGCAGGAAGGTGGTGGGCGTCACAATGAGCCGTGGAGCGTAGGCGCAGGGAGGTAGCGGCGGAGCAGGGCGTGCAGCTGGTGGCGGGGCAGGTGCTGGCCGCGGCGCAGGTGGCGGCGGCGGCGGCGCACGACAGCTGGCCGGGCGGATGGGTGTGAGCTAGAATGATTTGGGGATTTAGTTGCAGGGGCCTACATGTCAGCTCCGGACCCACGTCCACGCGGTCCCACGTGTAAGCTCCGGACCCACAACTACTAACGCCGGCGGACGGAATGGACTCAAATATGGCCGTTTGGCCTCGTCGTAGTTGCTGTGCACGGACTAGGGGCAAAACTGAGGACAATTTGCATCTGAGGGCAAAACTGAGCACATGGACACCACTGAGGGCAAAAGGATAATTAACCCTTTGGCATTTTAGCCCGCACTGATCGCACAACGCTCGTTACAGTACAGTAACTATTACCGCCGAGCCGCCCCACGCATGCTAACTATGCATTACGTCCTGCCACGTTAATCATTGTCCTGTATGTAGGCGCGTAGGACAGGTCCGGTGCAATCAACGCGCACGCAGTTCCTCCTCCACAGTGCGCACGTACTGCACGGTAGTACACGCGTGGACGCTTGCCCATGCCACGGAATGCATGCATGGGTGCTCAAAATAAACACGGCCGTGGCCGATCAAGCGATTGGGTCGGGTGCGCATGGAGATGGCTATCAGTACCACAGAACTTGTACGTTTTAGATTCCTGCATTTGGTCGAACAGTCTGACGACAGTGAGTGGTAGTGTCAAGTGTCAATGGCTACTAACAGTGAAGTCCTCACCAGTCACCAACACGTCATACCCATGTGCAATATACTTACGTTGGTGTGCCCGTCGATAGGGTTGTAGCTCACACTATGGCACCAGGTGACTATCGCAAAAAGCTTCTCCACGTTTCCGTAGGTAAAGGGACGTGTACGATCGTGGACTTTGTGTACTTTGAAGTTCAACATAGAGCACTTTACCTAGACCACATGTTACACTACTACAGTGACAGTATTACGCTATACCACCACCAACAAGTCCTTCCTAGTCAACAGAGTGCCATACCCGCACGTGACGTACGTGGCCTATACGCGTTGGTGTGGCCGTCGATCTAACTGTAACTCACACTATAGTGCCACGTGACCAGCTAGAAAAAACACTCCGTATTTGGCAGGTAAAGGGACGTGACAGACACACAAACTATTTATACTTTGAAACTTGACGGGGAGCATTTTACCCTAACCACAAATTATACTAGTACTATAGTGATAGCATTACTATTATGCTACTAGTAAGTGTGCACGTGCAACGCACGTCTATTTGAACTAATAAGTGTGCACATGCAACACGCGTCTATTTGGATTAACACACTATACTATAAACTTAATACAAGACAATTTATTCATAAATTTGAATTTTTCCTATAAAATACACAATCTCTTATTCCTTACTCGTACAAACAATTTGAAATATCGTTTCTCCTTAATCAACATGTCACTTGTATTAAAAGACCATCCAGTGTTCCCAATGTATAAAACTCAAAAAAAATTAGAAGATTCATCATGATCCTCCATATGCACACATTTATGCAAGTATAATCACACATGAAAATGTCACTTAGGACAAGCTAAGGAACCGTTTCAGTGCCAACAAACTCCAGTCAAGAATTATTATTACAATTGAGTGTCAACCACATAGTGGGAAGAGACCTCTATGATTTGTTGAAAAGAGGAAGCCATTGTCAGATAGAGAAGTGTAAAGATGTCTTGACTGGATAGAATCAACTATGAAACAAGTCAAAAAAAATGCTAGTTGGACCATCCGATTCTACTATTGCACACAAGTGTCGTAATGTTTGGAAGCAAGAAAAGTGACTTATTTTATTATGAAAATAGAACATGTAAACCAAATAAAAATTACAGTGATAAATTGCATAATTATACTTGTTGTTCACTGGACAAAAGCATTAACATGACAACTTGGAACAGTTACTTGAGTACTACACATTTATTTAAGGACTCAACATTCTAAAATTTTGACAATATAACAAATACCCTCTCAGTTTGTAGTAATAATGATATGAAGACAAATAATTTGAAAATGGTCTTCAACATGCGTAGGCTACCACTTGTAAGAATAACAGTGGCAAAAAATGCCAACAAATACCGGTTTAGAAAGAAAAAAACTGCAGACATGCTTCCAATTTTAGCAACTCCAGTGGATAAAACATATTTTACCTCTCAAGTCAGGAAATAGTCAAATGAAAAAAATGTACTTCTTATAAGTAGTAGAGATGAAGTCATAAGGATCATGATTCAAGATATTCCGAGAAACATGGTTGCTCTCTTTGTATTATGCGAACCCGTCACCTCTATCAAAGTGGTCTTGCGTAGTATGTAATGCAGAGTGCAATAATGAATAAAATAAATGATATAAGAATTTACCATGACCACAAAATATCCTACATTCGTCATTATCATAATCAAAATGCATTTTTTGCTTCTCTTGTATGTGGGCCAAGTTTTCTATCAGGAAAACATGTTAACTCAACTGTAGATAAGGACGGTATGAAAATGCTCATGTAAAATTACAATTGTCATGTATCTGTTGGACAAACAAATACACTTATGCAAACTTCAGGGTTTTTTTTAGTAAAACTTATGCGAACTTTATTTTTTTTCACTAAAACTTATGCAAACTTCTGGGTTTTTTCCACGTAATTTCATGACTGCAAGTAAAGTCTTGGTTCAGCGAATTTGTCTGTGAGTTCATTATGTGGTCATGAGTTGACCATGTAATAACCGGTAGTCAGTACTTAAAAAACAGGGATGTGTGTTGTAGGTACGCGAAAATCAGTGAAAAAATAAAGAAAGAAAGAAGACATTGGTTGCCTGAAACCCAACTGTGTGTGTTCCAGCGCGCCTCTATTTCTCATTGCCTCATCTCTAGTTCCTGTACTTCTAGATTTGTCACCACCGGTGAGGTAGCGATGACAGTAAAAAAAACAACACTCGGTGCTTACCTGATTAGTGCGTGCGTGTGGCGCGTTCGTGTGAAGGCGAGCGTCTCTGTCGTTCAGGCCTGCGAGCGGCCGCGGTGACCGTGTCCTCGGACCAGCTGGCGACGTTGTCGATGCAGGTGAATCAGTCGTCCAGCTTTGAGGCGGCGCCCTCCATGCACCGGGGCGCCCCCCACTCGATTTTTTGGTCCGCTTATACTGGTCCAGGATACTCAGTGTTGCCCCCACTTGAAGGGCGTCGGCGGTGGGTGGTTGTCAGGGTGGATATTGTGGACGGAGCTGAAGTCGACGCGGATGCCGGTGGTTCCCAGAGAACATGCCAGGACGTGGACGAAGTCGTTGCAGTAAGTAGAAAAGTGACTTGGCCTCCAGGCAGAAGACGAAAGCGGCGACGACACATGTGTGTGTTTGGAGGAAGCCGCAGCTACTCCTCGCATGTCTCCCACTGTGGCTCGCGTGGGTGGTGGACTGGTGACGGCAGGCGACTCGCGATCGCGATTCCCGAGACGATAGGATGCGCTCGCGATTAGTTTCTTAATAATTAGATGCTTTCATGATTAGTTATCTAATAGGATTCGTCTGTTATTAATTTACCAATAATTAGATGCGTTTTGGATTAATTTCCTAATAGGATGCACACGTGATTATTTTTCTAATAATAGGACGTGCCTATGATTAGTTCCCTAATAATAAGATGCATTTGTGATTAGTTTCTTAATAATTAGATGCATCCGTGATTAGTTTCTTAATGAGAGTGTCCGTGATTATAGTTTTCTAATTGACCGGACGTGGACTTTCATATTTTGCTCCGCGGTGGAGTACGGTCAGTCAATATAAATTGCTAAGTGCACACAGAGAACAAATTCGGTTAAGACTAGCCGTTAGATTGAGTTTAGTGAGACTAATCATACGATGATAATGTATCCGTATACGTTTTGTGGGGTGCACTTAAAGAAGATAATGTTTGCTCTTTTATAAATAGTATAGAAGTATAGATAATACTACTAACAAGCTGTCATTCAGTCATCATCATGTTGTATCCGCGCGGAGTATGCGGACGTGCTAGTGTGCACGTCGATCGGGTTGTAGCTCACACTGCTATACGACTGGTTGGTAAACGGACGTGACCGACACCTAGACTGTTTGTACTTTGAAATTAGACGGAGAGCACCTTACCATGACCACCAATTATACTGCTATATAGTGATAGTCCGGTGACAAAGTCGGGGTTTCCCGTTTCCCTCTCAAATAGGGGCCTATTTTCTTTTTCTTTTTAGTGGAACGCGTTTAAAGGAAGATTCCTTTAAGAAAACAGGCCTTGTGGTACCCAATATTTCAAGGGTTGTGCTATACTACTAACAAGCCCTCACAAGTCATTGGCATGACGTACCCGTGCGCAATGTATGTGCCCTATTTCTGTTGGTGCGCCCTGTACGTCAATCGTGCCATAACTCACACTGGTGTACCAAATGTTCAGCCTGAAAACATCTTCATGTTTGGTTTCGTAAACGAACTTAGCTCACATACAAAACTATTTGTACTTTGAAATTTGATGAAGAGCATTTTAATACGTGTTATGGTGCCCATTGACCGGGATGTAACTCACACTGTTGTAGTAGGCGACTAGTCAGAAAAACCGCTCCACATTTGGTACATTAATTTGACGGAGAGCACTATACCCTGACCATAAATTGTGCTACTATAGTGGTCAAGCTACTACTAACAAGCCCTCACTAATCATCAACATGTTGTATCTGTGTAATGTACATGGCCTATATGTGCTTGTAACTGACATTGCCGCACCAGGTGTCCAGCCAGAAAAACCTCCACATTTTCATAGGTAAAAGGACGTAACTGACACACGAACTATTTTTACTTTGAAATTACACGGAGAGCACTATACCCTAACCACAAATTATACTATCTCTATAGTGGTAGTATTATGAGTGAGGCATTTTGGCCCTCGGCCTCCATGAAGGCTGAATTTTTTGGAAAATATCAAAATTGAAACTTTTTAGCTTCAAAAATATCTGAAAAAATTGTACAAGTATGTATATGTGCGTAAATTTCAGAATGAAATACCTTGAAACGCGACCTGTAAAAAAAGATAAATTCATGCCTGGGAGGATGAATAATATCATGTGTTAAAAAGGTTCATTTTTTTTGCACAACCCTCATTTCAACGTATTTGGTCCTGAAAATTTATACACTTGTGCATTATGCCTCCATGTTTATCTATATTTTTTTCAGAAAATTTTGAAATGGAAAAAATATGAATTTTGATTTTTTTTTTTAAATCGGCCTCCATGGAGCTTGACCTCCAAAAGGGATTTTCGTTGTATTATGCTATACTAGTACTAACAAGCGTCACCGGTCATCAGCATGTCGTATCCATGCATAATGAATGTGTCTTCACGTGCTGGTGTGCCATTCGATCGGACTGTAACTTACACTGCCACACTAGGTGAACAACCAGAAAAACATCTCTATGTTTAGTAGGTAATGAGACGTGACTGGCACACGGACTATTTATACTTTGAATTCAGGCGTAAAGCACCTTACCCTGACCACGAATTTTACATCTCTCGTGGTTTGTCAAAGTAGCGGAGCGTTCCAGGACAGTGGTCACAACAATACTACTATAGTGGTAGTACTGCAATATACTCCCTTCGTCAAAAGAGTACATTTCCAACTTTATTAGAGGGTCAAACTATCTTATATTTTGACTGGGTTTGTGCAAAAATATATCAATGCTTGTGAAACCAAATAAGTATATGACAAAAATATATTTTATCATGAATCTAATGCTACTAAGGCCATCTCTAGCCGTTGGCCCCTCAGGGGGCGTCTAAAAGCGCCGCCTGGGGGTGAGCCGGCGCAAAAAATGGCCCTGGGGGCGAGTCGGTCCCCAGCCGTCGGCCCCCAGGGCCGCCCCCAGGCGCGTAGAACCGTTCGGCGAAGTTATGATAAAAACTAGTTAAATTTCGCGCATTTTCATTACATTAACCTAATCTAAAAAAGAAAAAGGGCTGAAGTCGTCGCCGCCATCGTCGTCGTCGGCCTTCTCCTCCTTGACGCGGGCGCCCCTGCTGGACCCCTGCCCGGCGTCACCATGGCGGACTGGCGGCGGCGCGTCGTCGTCGTCGTCGCTGTCGCATAAGACGACGACCCCGTCTTCAACGCGGCCGCGTCGGCGCTCCTCGAAGCGGCGCAGGGCGGCGCGCTGGCGTTCCTTCTCCTTCTCCCGGCACGCCTTCTCCATCGTAATGAAGTCCTGGCGTGCCCATTCTAGGGCCGCGTCGTCGTCGTCGAACTCCGCCTCCACCGGCGCCAGCCCCGGCTCTGTCTTCACCGACGCCAGCTCCGGCTCCATCTTCGGCTTGACAAAGCACGGAGGAGCCGACGAGGAGGGGGCGCGCCGGCCGCCCTCGTTGATGACGATGCCGACGCTGCGAGTGCGCCGACCGATTGGCGTCTCCGCCGCAGGCTCGGCCTTGACGCCGAGAAGCGCCGGAGAACCGGAGGAGTGGGAAGATGAGCGAGAGGAGGAAGACGAGGAGGAGGCGAACCTCCTTGGCGCCCATGCGCGTCGGTGTTGCGACGGGGCGGCCCCCGTCGCAGGATAGGTCAACGGCGGGTTGTTGCCGCCGTCGAGGTGCGTCAGCACGCCCTCCAGCGTGCGACCCGGGACGCCTCACCACAGGTGGCGCCCCACGCTGTTCTTCACGCCGCCGACCACCAGCGTGTCGTTGGTGGAGGCCAGGCGCTGCTGCTGGCAGCGCTGGAAGTACGCCGCCCAAGCCGCGTGATTGCCGGCGGTGTACTGGGGGAGGGAGCGCTCGTCGTCGATCAGGGAGGCGCGCGCGACCTCGACCTCCTCGGCGAAGTACGTGGGCTTCGCCACGGCGTCGGGTAACGGGGGAACGGGCACTCCCCCGTCGCTGAGCCGCCACCCCGTCGGCCCGGCGCGCATGTCCGGCGGCGCCGGGATGTTCGCCTGGAACAGGAGCCAGGACTCCTGTTCGCGGAGCGAACGGCGACCGAAGCCGTTTGTCGCCGCCTCGTCTCCGGGGAAGCGCTCTACCATGGCGACGGGCTCGGCGGTGGTAGAGAGGGAGAGAGAGGGGCTGCTGGTGGCGCTCGGGAGAGGAAGACGGAGACGGAGAGAGAGGGGCTGGGCGGCGGTGAGGGGCGAGTCTGGTGTGGGCACCGGCGAGAACCGCCGGCTTTTATAGCCGCTCCGCGCCCGTGTGTACGCGTGCGAGGGAGGGGAGGCGTCGGCGCGCCGTACCGAGACGCACCGCCCGTGAGGAATCAATGGCAAGGCTGACCGACGGCAGCCTTGCCATTGATTCCCCACGGGAACCGAGGCAGTTGGGGGGAAGACGAGCCGCCGTGTCCCTGACGCGGCTGGCCCGCGGCTTTTTTGCGCCAACATAGTTCGCCCCGGCGCCCCCGGGCGCCCCCCAGCGCGCCGGGTTTGGCCTGGGTCCGCCGGCGCTGTTTTCGCCTCAGGCCAGTGAAAATCGGGCTCCTGGGGGCGCGACTGAGCCGTTTTTTCGGCGCCGGCGCAAAAAAGGCCTGGGGAGGCCTTCCTGGGGGCGCGGCTGAAGATGCCCTAATTTGATGACATAAATGCTGACCTATTATTGTATAAATATGGTTCGACATAAAAAAGTTTGACTTTTCAACAAAGTTGAAAGTAACACTCTTTCAAAGACCAAGAGAGTATCACTACTACAAAGCCCTCACTGGTCACCAGCACATGTTACTTATGTGTAATGTACTTGGCCCATACATGATGGTGTGCATGTCGATCGGGTTATAGCTCACACAGTCACACTGCCACACTAGGTGACCAGCCTGAAAAACATGTAGCAGCTAGCCTTTTTTTCTTAACAAGGCAAAAGATTTGTCATTTCATTAATTAAAAGAGAGAGTTTTAAACATGGCCCAACAAAGGGCGAGAAATACAAAGGCCATCACTCTCACGGCACAACAAAACCCAAATGCTTAGCACCCGCTAATACCTACAAATTGATTTCATCCTTAATGTGGCGCACAATGATTGTTGAAGGAGTCGTGGTGTTGCGGAAGACCCTCGCATTCCGTTCCTTCCAAAGCTCCCAGGATATCAACATTAGCATGGGGGACATGGCCTTCCTTGAATGACCTCTAGCTTGCGAGACACCAATCCACTACTCGCCGACGCTACCCATCGTGCTCCAGTCTCGAGGTTTTGACATCCGATAGGCCAAGCCAATCAATAATGGCACACCAAACTCTCACCGAGAAGCGGCAGTGACAAAGATGAGTCGACGTCTCTTGAACTTGCTTGCAGAGAGGGCAAAGTCCGCTGTTGGGCCATCCGCGACGGACAAGCCTATCCACACTCCAAACTCTATTCTCAATCACAAGCCACACAAAGAGTTTGCATTTTGGGGGTGCCCAAGCTCTCCAAGCAGCAGCGTACATAGGCGAAATGGCGTGCCCCTTGAACTGTGCTTTGTAGGCCGAGGACGTGGAGAACACTCCATCAGTAGTGAGCATAAGTAACGATTGTAGCAGAGCAGGCGCAAGCGGCGATCGCGGCAGCGGTTGCGGCACGCGCGGATCAGAAGGTGCAAGAGGCAGGGGCCTCTTTACCACTTGCGATCCGGCCCGATGAGGGGGTGCAGGCAACAGGGGTTGCCCCCCTCCCTCACTTGGCAGGCCCAAGGTGAGGCGCGTGGCCAAAGCGGTGTCCTCACGAGGCATCCGCCTTCGTAACAGGATCATTTAGATGCGGGCAATCTTCTGGAATATCCGTGGGTTCAGACATGCGGGGCGCCGGACCCAGTTGAAGGAGTATATGCGTAGGGAGGCAATAGTGTTGGAAATATGCCCTAGAGGCAATAATAAATTGGTTATTATTATATTTCCTTGTTCATGATAATCGTTTATTATCCATGCTAGAATTGTATTGATAGGAAACTCAGATACATGTGTGAATACATAGACAACAACATGTCCCTAGTAAGCCTCTAGTTGACTAGCTCGTTGATCAATAGATGGTTACGGTTTCCTGACCATGGACATTGGATGTCGTTGATAACGGGATCACATCATTAGGAGAATGATGTGATGGACAAGACCCAATCCTAAGCCTAGCACAAAGATCGTGTAGTTCGTATGCTAAAGCTTTTCTAATGTCAAGTGTCATTTCCTTAGACCATGAGATTGTGCAACTTCCGGATACCGTAGGAGTGCTTTGGGTGTGCCAAACGTCACAACGTAACTGGGTGGCTATAAAGGTACACTACAGGTATCTCCGAAAGTGTTTGTTGGGTTGGCACGAATCGAGACTGGGATTTGTCACTCCGTGTAATGGAGAGGTATCTCTGGGCCCACTCGGTAGGACATCATCATAATGTGCACAATGTGACCAAGGAGTTGATCACGGGATGATGTGTTACGGAACGAGTAAAGAGACTTGCCGTTAACGAGATTGAACAAGGTATCGGGATACCGACGATCGAATCTCGGGCAAGTATCGTACCGCTAGACAAAGGGAATTGTATACGGGATTGATTGAATCCTTGACATCGTGGTTCATCCGATGAGATCATCGTGG
Source organism: Triticum aestivum (assembly GCF_018294505.1). NCBI lineage: Eukaryota > Viridiplantae > Streptophyta > Magnoliopsida > Poales > Poaceae > Triticum > Triticum aestivum. The sequence continues at coordinate 105,546,095 of NC_057797.1, forward strand.
AACATGTGGGAGACAACATGGGTATCCAGATCCTGCTGTTGGTTATTGGCCGGAGAGTTGTCTCGGTCATGTCTGCATGGTTCCCGAACCCGTAGGGTCTACACACTTAAGGTTCGATGACGCTAGGGTTATAGGGAATAGATATACGTGGTTACCGAATGTTGTTCGGAGTCCCGGATGAGATCCCGGACGTCACGAGGAGTTCCGGAATGGTCCGGAGGTAAAGATTTATATATGGGAAGTCCTGTTTTGGTCACCGGAAAAGTTTCGGGTGCTATCGGTAACGTACCGGGACCACCGGGAGGGTCCCGGGGGTCCACCAAGTGGGGCCACCAGCCCCGGAGGGCTGCATGAGCCAAGTGTGGGAGGGGACCAGCTCCAGGTGGGCTGGTGCGCCCCTCACAAGGGCCCAAGGCGAAGAGAGAAGGGAAAAAAGGGGAAACCCTAGGCTTAGATGGGCCTAAGGCCCACCTAGTGGTGCGCCCCCCCTCTCTCCCCCCTTGGCTGCCCCCTAGATGGGATCTAGGGCTGGCCGCCACCCCTAGGGGTGGAAACCTAGGTGGGGGCATAGCCCCTCCCCTCCCCCTATATATACTTGAGGTTTTGGGCTGCCATACACACGAGAACATCTCCTTCTTGGCGCAGCCCTACCCCTCTCCCTCCTCGTCTCTTGCGGTGCTTGGCGAAGCCCTGTTGGAGTACCACGCTGCTCCACCACCACCACGCCGTCGTGATGCTGCTGGATGGAGTCTTCCCCAACCTTTCCTTCTCCCCTTGCTGGATCAAGGCGTAGGAGACGTCACCGGGCTGTACGTGTGTTGAACGCGGACGTGCCGTCCGTTCGGCACTAGGATCATCGGTGATTTGGATCACGACGAGTACGACTCCATCAACCCTGTTCACTTGAACGCTTCCGCTTAGCGATCTACAAGGGTATGTAGATGCACTCTCCGTCCCCTTGTTGCTAGATTACTCCATAGATTGATCTTGGTGATGCGTAGAAAATTTTAAATTTCTGCTACGTTCCCCAACAGTGGTATCAGAGGTAGGTCTATGCGTAGTTTCTATGGACGAGTAGAACACAAGTTGTTGTGGGCGTCGATTTTGTCAATTTGCTTGCCGTTACTAGTCTTATCTTGATTTGGCGGCATCGTGGGATGAAGCGGCCCGGACCGAACTTACACGTACTCTTACGTGAGACTGGTTCCACCGACTGACATGCACTAGTTGCATAAGGTGGCTAGCGGGTGTCTGTCTCTCCCACTTTAGTCGGATCGGATTCGATGAAAAGGGTCCTTATGAAGGGTAAATAGAAATTGGCATATCACGTTGTGGTTTTCGCGCAGGTAAGAAACGTTCTTGCTAGAAACCTATAGCAGCCACGTAAAAACTTACAACAACAATTAGAGGACGTCTAACTTGTTTTTGCAGCTTATGCCTTGTGATGTGATATGGCGAAAAAGATGTGATGAATGATATATGTGATGTATGAGATTGATCATGTTCTTGTAATAGGAATCATGACTTGCATGTCGATGAGTATGACAACCGGCAAGAGCCATAGGAGTTGTCTTAATTTATTTATGACCTGCGTGTCAACATAAACGTCATGTAATTACTTTACTTTATTGCTAAAGCGTTAGCCATAGTAGTAGAAGTAATAGATGACGAGACAACTTCAAGAAGACACGATGATGGAGATCATGATGATGGAGATCATGGTGTCATGCCGGTGACAACGATGATCATGGAGCCCCGAAGATGGAGATCGAGAGGAGCTAAATGATATTGGCCATATCATGTCACTATTTGATTGCATGTGATGTTTTATCATGTTTTACATCTTATTTTCTTAGAACGACGGTAGCTTAAATAAGATGATCCCTCACTAAAATTTCAAGAAAAGTGTTCCCCCTAACTGTGCACCGTTGTGAAGGTTCGTCGTTTCGAAGCACCACGTGATGATCGGGTGTGATAGATTCGAATGTTCGAATACAACGGGTGTAAGCCAGATTTACACAACAAAAATACTTAGGTTGACTTGACGAGTCTAGCATGTACAGACATGGCCTCGGAACACGGAAGACCGAAAGGTCGAGCATGAGTCGTATAGAAGATACGATCAACATGAAGATGTTCACCGATGTTGACTAGTCCGTCTCACGTGATGATCGGACACGGCCTAGTTGACTCGGATCATGTTTCACTTAGATGACTAGAGGGATGTCTATCTGAGTGGGAGTTCATTAAATGAACTCAATTATCATGAACATAGTCTAAATTGTCTTTGCAAATATGTTGTAGATAAATAGCTCATGTTGTAGCTCCCTATTTCAATACGTTCCTAGAGAAAGACCAAGTTGAAAGATATTGTAAGCAATGATGCAGACTAGGTCCGTAGTCCGAGGAGTGTCCTCACTGCTACATAGAAGGCTTACGTCTTTGATGCACCGCTCGATGTGCAAACCCCTACAACATCGTCTGTGGATGTTGTGAACACCTGACAGACACGTCCTGATGACTACTTGATAGTTTAGTGCACCATACTTTACGGCTTAGAATCGGGATTCGAATGACGTTTTGAACGCCATAAGACATATGAGATGTTCAAAGAGATGAAATTGGGATTTCAGGCTCATGCCCGTGTTGAGAGGTATGAGACCTCTGACAAGTTCTTTTGCCAACAAGATGGAGGAGAATAACTCAGCTAGTGAGCATGTGCTCAGAATGTCTGGGTGCAACAATCACTTAAATCAAGTGGGAGTTAAACTTCCGGATAAGATAGTGATTGATAGAGTTCTCTAGACACTATCACTAAGCTACTAGATCTTCGTGATGAACTATGACATGTAAGGGATGGAGTTGATCCCGGAGCTGTTCGCGGTGCTTAAGACCGTAAAAGGTAGAAATCAAGAAGGAGCATCAAGTGTTGATGGTTTAACAAGACCACTGGTTTCAAGAAGGGCAAGGGCTAGAAGGGAAACTTCATGGATGGCAAACCAGTTGCCGCTCTAGTGAAGGAACCCAAGGTTGAACCCAAACCCGAGACTAAGTGCTTCTATTGTAAGGGGAACGGTCACTGGTAGCGGAATTACCCCAAATGCATGGTAGATAAGAAGGCTGGCAACTTCAACAAAGTATATACGTGTTATTAATGTGTACCTCATTAGTACTCCTGGTAGCACCTGGGTATTGGATACTGGTTCAGTTGCTATTACTGGTGACTTGAAGCAAAAGCTACGGACTAAACGGAGACTGACTAAGGGCGAGGTGACGATGTGTGTTGGAAGTATTTCCAAAGTTGATGAGATCACCATCGCACGCTCCATCTGCCTTCGGGATTAGTATTGAACCTAGATAAATGTTATCAGGTGTCTACGTTGAGCATGAATATGATTAGATCATGTTCATTGCAATACGGTCATTCATTTAAGTTAGAGAATAATGGTTATTCTGCTGACATGAATGATACCTTTCATGGTCATGCACCCTATGTGAATGGTTCACTGAATCTCGGTTGTGGTAATACACATGTTCACGCTAAAAGATGTAGAGTTAATAATGATAGTACCACTTTCTCGTGGCACTGCCGCTTAAGTCATATTGGCGTAAGATGCATGAAGAAACTCCATGTCGATGGATGTTTGGAGTCACTTGATTTTGAATCGCTTGACACATGCGAGCCATGCCTCATGGGCAGGATGACTAAGACCCCGTTTTCAGGTACAATGAAACGGGCAAGTGACTTGTTGGAGATCATGCATGCTGATGCATGTGATCCAATGAGAATTGAAGCATGCAGTGGATATCGCTATTTTCTCATCTTCACTGACGATTTGAGTAGATATAGGTATATCTACTTAATGAAGCACAAGTCTGAAACGTTTGAAAAGTTCAAGCGATTTCGGAGTGAAGTTAAGAATCATCATAACAATAAGATCATGTTCCTACGATCTGATCAAAAGGGGATTTTCTGAGTTATGAGTTTGGCAATCACTTAAGACATTGTGGAATTGTTTCACAGTTGAAGCCACCTGGAACACCACAAGGTAATGGTGTATCTGGACGTCGTAATCAAACACTATGAGATATGGTGCGATCTATGATGTCTCTTACCAATCTACCGTTTTCATTTTGAGGTTATGCGTTAGAGACAGCTGCATTCACTTTAGATAGGACACCATCTAAGTCCGTTGACACGACGTCATATGAACATTGGTTTGGCAAGAAACCAAAGTTGTCGTTTCTTAATGTTTGGGGCTATGATGCTTAAGGCTTCAGCCGGAGAAGCTCGGACCCAAAGCGGACAAACACATCTTCATAGGATACCCAAGGGTGACAGTTGGGTATACCTTCTATCTCAGATCCAAGGGCAAATTGTTTGTCGCTAAGAACAGGTCCTTTCTCGAGAAGGAGTTTCTCTTGAAAGAATTGAGTGGGAGGAAGATAGAACTTGATGAGGTTGTCGAACCTTTACTTCAACCGGAGAGTGACGCAACACAGAAAGATGTTTTCTGTGGCACCTATGTCTGTTGAATAGGAAGTTAATGATAGTGATCATGAAGCTTCGGATCAAGTTCCTATCGAACCTCGTAGGTCGACAAGGATATGTACTACTCCTAAGTGGTACGGTAATCCTGTCTTAGATATCATGTTGTTAGACAACAATGAACCTACGAGCTATGGAGAAGCGACGGTGGGCTCGTATTCTGACAAATGGTTAGAAGCCATGAAATCCGAAATAGGATCCATATATCAGAACAAAGTATGGACTTTGGTGGACTTGCCCGATGATCGGCAAGCCATTGAGATAAATGGATCTTTAAGAAGAAGACGGACGTGGGCGGTAATGTTGCCGACTATGAAGCTCGACTTGTGGGAGAGAGTCTTTTCACAAGTTCAAGGAGTTGACTACGATGAGAATTTCTCACCTGTAGCGATGCTTAAGTCCGTCGGAATCATGTTAGCATTAGCTGTATTTTTCGATTATGAAATCTTAGAGATGGATGTCAAAACAAGTTTTCTTAGTTTTCGTAAGAAAAGTTGTATGTGATACAATAAAAGGTTTTGACAATCCTAAGAATGCTAAAAGGTATGCTGGCTCCAGCACTCCTTCTATGGACTAGAGCAAGCATCTCGGAATCGGAATATATGTTTTGATGGAGTGATCAAAGCTTTTAGGTTTATACAATGTTTGCTAGAAACTTGTATTTACAATAAAGTGAGTGGGAGCACTAAAATATTTCTGATAAGTATATGTGGATGACATATTGTTGATCTGAAATAATGTAGAATTTCTGGAAAGCATAAACGGTTGTTTGAAGAGTGATTTTCAAAGGAAGACCTGGATAAAGCTTCTTACATATTGGGCATCAAGATCTATAGAGATAGATCAAGACGCCTGATGATACTTTCAAAGAACGCACACCTTGACATGTTTTTGAAGGAGTTCAAAATAGATCAGCCAAGGAATGGGTTCTTACCTGAGTTGTAAGGTGTGAAGTTGAGTAAGACTCAAAGATTGACCATGGCAGAAGAAAGAGGAAGGACGAAGGTCGTCCCCTATGATCTTGTCATAGGCTCTATACGGTATGCCATGCTGAGTACCACACCTGATGTGTGCCTTGCCACATGTCTGGCAAGAGGGTACAAAGGTGATCTAGGAGTAGATCACCAGATAGCGGTCAAAATTATCCTTAGAGGAATAAGGAAATGTTTCTCGGTTATGGAGGTGATAAAGAGTTCGACGTAAAGAGTTACGTCGATGCAAGCTTAACACCTATCCGAATAGCTCTGAGTAGAGATACCGAATACGTATAATGAAGCAACAATTTGGAATAGCTCCAAGTGGAACGTGGTAGCAGCATCTACGATATAAGGTTTTGTGAAATACATGGGGATCTGAATATGGCAAGACCCGTTGACTACAACCTCTCTCACAAGCATAACATGATCAAACCCAGAACTCTTTGAGTGTTTATCACATAGTGATGTGAACTAGATCATTGAGTCTAGTAGACTCTTGGATGTTGGTCACATGGTGATGTGACCTGTGAGTGTTAATCACATGGCGATGTGAACTAGATTATTGACTCTAGTGCAAGTGGGAGACTGTTGGAAATATGCCCTAGAGGCAATAATAAATTGGTTATTATTATATTTCCTTGTTCATGATAATCGTTTATTATCCATGCTAGAATTGTATTAATAGGAAACTTAGATACATGTGTGAATACATAGACAACAACATGTCCCTAGTAAGCCTCTAGTTGACTAGCTCGTTGATCAATAGATGGTTACGGTTTCCTGACCATGGACATTGGGATGTCCTTGATAACGGGATCACATCATTAGGAGAATGATGTGATGGACAAGACCCAATCCTAAGCCTAGCACAAAGATCGTGTAGTTCGTATGCTAAAGCTTTTCTAATGTCAAGTGCCATTTCCTTAGACCATGAGATTGTGCAACTCCCGGATACCGTAGGAGTGCTTTGGGTGTGCCAAACGTCACAACGTAACTAGGTGGCTATAAAGGACACTACAGGTATCTCCGAAAGTGTCTGTTGGGTTGGCACGAATCGAGACTGGGATTTGTCACTCTGTGTAACGGAGAGGTATCTCTGGGCCCACTCGGTAGTACATCATCATAATGTGTACAATGTGACCAAGGAGTTGATCACGGGATGATGTGTTACGGAACGAGTAAAGATACTTGCCGGTAACGAGATTGAACAAGGTATCGGGATACCGACGATCGAATCTCGGGCAAGTATCGTACCGCTAGACAAAGGGAATTGTATACGGGATTGATTGAATCCTTGACATCGTGGTTCATCCGATGAGATCATCATGGAACATGTGGGAGACAACATGGGTATCCAGATCCCGCTGTTGGTTATTGGTCGGAGAGTTGTCTCGGTCATGTCTGCATGGTTCCCGAACCCGTAGGGTCTACACACTTACGGTTCGATGACGCTAGGGTTATAGGGAATAGATATACGTGGTTACCGAATGTTGTTCGGAGTCTCGGATGAGATCCCGGACGTCACGAGGAGTTCCGGAATGGTCCGGAGGTAAAGATTTATATATGGGAAGTCCTGTTTTGGTCACCGGAAAAGTTTCGGGTGCTATAGGTAACGTATCGGGACCACCGGGAGGGTCCCGGTGGTCCACCAAGTGGGGCCACCAGCCCCGGAGGGCTGCATGGGCTAAGTGTGGGAGGGGACCAGCCCTGGGTGGGCTGGTGCGCCCCCCACCAGGGCCCAAGGCGAAGAGAGAAGGGAAAAAAGAGGAAACCCTAGGCTCAGATGGGCCTAAGGCCCACCTAGTGGTGCGCCCCCCTCTCTCCCCCTTGGCCGCCCCTAGATGGGATCTAGGGCTGGCCGCCACCCCTAGGGGTGGAAACCTAGGTGGGGGCACAACCCCTCCCCTCCCCCTATATATACTTGAGGTTTTGGGCTGCCATACACACGAGAACATCTCCTTCTTGGCGCAGCCCTACCCCTCTCCCTCCTCGTCTCTTGCGGTGCTTGGCGAAGCCCTGCTAGAGTACCACGCTCGTCCACCACCACCACGCCGTCGTGCTGCTGCTGGATGGAGTCTTCCCCAACCTCTCCTTCTCCCCTTGCTGGATCAAGGCGTAGGAGACGTCACCGGGCTGTACGTGTGTTGAACGCGAAGGTGCCGTCCGTTCGGCACTAGGATCATCGGTGATTTGGATCACGACGAGTACGACTCCATCAACCCCATTCACTTGAACGCTTCCGCTTAGCAATCTACAAGGGTATGTAGATGCACTCTCCTTCCCCCCGTTGCTAGATTACTCCATAGATTGATCTTGGTGATGCGTAGAAAATTTTGAATTTCTGCTACGTTCCCCAACAAGTAGGCATTGTAGCTTTGCAGGAGACGATCAAGCTCGACATTCGCCATCACGAGCTGCTAGCTATCGATCCCCTGAAACGGTTCTCTTGGCATCATTTAGCAGCGTCGGGGCATTCAGGGGGTATGGTTCTAGGTTTTGATCAAGGTGTGTTCGAGGTGTTAGCTTGGGACGCAGGTACTTTCTTCCTCGCTGGGCACATTCGCCACCCTCAGACTCAGAGGGAGCTAGTGGTGATTCAGGTCTATGGCCCAGCAAATCACGCTCTCTCGGCGGAGTTTTTAGGAGAGCTGCAATCGAAGGTGCACGCGGTTAGTTCTTCATTGATCCCTTTCGTGGTTGGGGGGGGGGGGTTAACCTCATATGCTCGGGTGCGGACAAAAACAATGGCAACATAAACTGGGCTCGGGTGTCTATGTTTAACAATGACATTGCATCCATGGCTATCAGGGAGTTGGCCAGGTCCGGGGCTCGTTACACGTGGACGAACAAGCAGTTAGACCCGGTGCGATCAGTGCTTGATAGAGTGTTCATATCACCTGATTGGGAGTTACTGTTCCCTTTAAGCACGCTCATCGCAGAAACCAGGATCGAGTCTGATCACGTGCCTCTGATCCTGGCCTCAGGGGAGGATAGGATTAGACGCAACCCTCGTTTCTTCTTTGAAACGGCGTGGCTCGAAAAACCCGATTTTGACTCCATCTTCAGGGAAAGGGGGAACGATTGTGTTAGTCAGGTGGGTCACCAGCGAGGCCCAATGGCCTTCTGGATCACAGTTGGTGGCCGCCTGCGGGCTAGTTTAAAAGGCTGGGGGCAATTTGGGTCGTCAAGATAGATCGCTAAGGGAAGGTATTGTTGCCGAGATTGCAAGCCTCGATATTCAGGTGGATGCGCGGCCTTTTTCCGAACAAGAATGGGCTCGTCGATACGCTCTGGAGAATCAGGTGCAGTCGCTTCTCCGAGCGGAGGAGGAGTACTGGAGGCGCCAGGGAGGCCTCAAGTGGGTTCTTAAAGGTGACGCAAACACCAAGTATTTCCACGCCTACGCCAACGGGAGACGGCGAAGGTGCGCGATCCTATACGTTTGCAGTCAGATCAGGGGCTTCTGCTAACGTAGGCGGAGATCGTGCGTCATGTCTACGACTTTGACATTCAGCTCATGGGGACGAGCAAGGAGCAGCGAGCTGGGGTGCGCGCTGACCTTTGGGACCCTTCCCAGCTGGTCACCGACCGGGAAAATGAGGTGTTGGGGCTCGCTTTCTTGCCCGAGGAGATTGACGACGCTCCGCGGGGCATGAAAACAGACACAGCGCCAGGACCGGACGGTTGGCCTATAGCCATGTTGAAACACTTCTGGTCGCTCCTTCAGGGGCCGTTGTTCGAGGTGTGCAACGACTTCATGCGAGACATATCCCGGCTCAACTTCGGGATCCTGTCGCTGATTCCTAAGGTGGTAGGTGCGGATAACATCCGTCAGTTTAGGCCTATCACACTCATTAACGTTTCCTTCAATATATTCTCCAAAGCCACTACCTCGCGCCTAGTCCCGATCGCCCAACGCACTATCAGCCTTACTCAAACCGCTTTCATTCGCGGCCGGAACATTTTGGAGGGTTCTTTAGCGTTGCAGGAGATCATCCATGAACTTAAACGCACTAAGGAGCCGACCATTCTCCCTAAGTTAGACTTCGAGAAAGCGTACGACCATGTTAACTGGAACTTTTTGCGTCAGGTCCTACTTAGTAGAGGTTTCTCGGCCGTGTGGGTACACCGAGTCATGCAACTGGTCACGGGTGGCCAAACTGTGATCTCGGTGAACGGGGAGATAGGGAGTTTCTTCCGGAACAAGCGGGGACTGCGTCAGGCCGATCCCATGTCACCGCTCCTGTTCAATTTTGTGGTCAACGCCCTTGCGACAATGCTTAGGAGGGCGACCACGGCTGGCCACATCAAGGGAGTGGTTGGCCACCTCATCCCAGGGGGGATCTCGCACTTGAAGTACGCAGACGATACCATGCTACTGTTTCAGCCGAATGCCCACAATATTGCCACTGTGAAAGCGTTGCTATTAAGCTTTGAACTCATGTCCGGGCTAAAAATCAACTTCCACAAGTATGAATTGTTGTCTATGTGGATAGACAGCGAGGAGGGGCAGCGCATCGCTGACCTCCTCAATTGTAAAGTGGGAAAGTTCCCCTTTACGTACTTACGCCTGCCTCTAGCATTGCGCAGAGTGACGATAGATGAGTGGGCTCCGTTAACAGGGAAAGCAGGGAATAAAGTGAGCCCTTGGAGGGGCAAGTTCATGTCTTCTGCGGCGAGACTTGTCCTCACCAACTCAAGCCTCTCCTCCTTGAACATGTTTGCAATGGGCTTGTTCTTGCTGGTTGAAGGGGTTTACGTCAAGCTGGACACGCCACGGGCTCGGTTCTTTTGGGAAGGGACGGGCCTAAAACGCAAATACCACTTGGTCAAGTGGGTTGCGATATGTAGACCCAAATCCTTGGGAGGATTAGGTATCATTAACACTAGGCTATAGAATATAGCGCTTATGTGTAAATGGATCTGGAAGCTATCGCAAGGGGCGACTGGCTTATGGGCCGACATCCTTCGGGCCAAGTACTTCCCAAACGGGAATTTCTTTGAAGGAGAATCAAGGGGATCCCCTTCTGGCAAGATCTGTAGGCCATTAGACCTGCTTTCGATCTAGGGGCCAAGTTCAATATCGGCGATGGTCGTTCTGCTCGTTTCTGGTTAGACTTCTGGGTAGGCACCCGACCACTCTAGGAAGAGTTCCCAGACTATGCCCTAGCGTTTCATCCCAACCATAAGGTGGCCGAGGCTCTGGCTGCTCCTCAGGCCGCAGCTTTCTGCTGAAACCTTAATGTGCAGGAATCAACGAGGTGGGACGCATTGCTGGAACTAACGACCTCGGTGACGCTAACTAACGTGCCGGACAGGGTGTCCTGGCACCTCAACGCCTCTAGGAGGTTTACCATTAAATCTTTATACCATAAACTGTGCCAGGGGTCAGCAAGCGAGAGGTGAAAGGTCTATGGCAAGCACGCGTTCCGCTTAAGATCAAAGTCTTTTTTTGGCAAATGTTCCGGGACCGTTTACCACATCCGTCAACATAGCTAAACGGAATGGCCCGACTACGGGTACGTGTGCGCTGTGTGGTAACCCCGAAAACACGAATCATGCTTTTTTCCTCTGCCCTCTCGCTCGGTTTGCGTGGAGTGCTGTTCGGGAGGCTGCGGGGATAGCCTGGGACCCACGATCCTCAACCGAACTCGTAGACCTCCTACATTCGGTGCAGGGCCAGGCCAAACGGGTGCTCTGGACTAGTATAGGAGCGATGCTTTGGTCTCTATGGCTTACACACAACAAGTTTACCATTGAAGGATCGTTCCCGTAGCACCCGGCTAACATAATATGCAAATAATCTATCCTCTTGCAGCAATGGAGTCCGTTGGCGAAGCGAAAGGACACTGATCTCATGAAGCTAGTGCAACTCCGGGTGCAGCAAGTGTTTGTGGCAGCTAGGGAGCCGGCGATGCCTCCTTGACGGTGGGGCATCCATTTTGTTTTCGCGAGGCTGCGTGCTTCTGCTCAGGGGCTTCGGCCTTGTAATCAGCTCGTGGCCCGGCTTTTGGACCCTTTTCTGGACTTTGGCTTTCTCGTTGGGCCGTGGCGTTTGTGTTTTGTTGTTGCTGAAACTCTGTCTGTTTGCTGTGAGCTTTATTAATTTAAAGTCGGACGCTTCTAGCGTCTTCGATCTAAATAAGCAGAAGTAACGACCTCTTTGATTAAAAAAATCCACAGGAATTTTGAAGATTTCTAATCCCTGTTTTTTTTTTACTTCTACATGGTTATTTGATTACAAGATTAGAATGCTTAGGAAGTTTTACTAATTTTTACTGATTTTCGTAGGAAAATTCCAATCCAACCACATACTCCATTTCTATGTTTTTCTTGTTCTAAAAATCCTGTGAAGACGTGTCTCACACGCTAGTATCTATGGATTTCGAAATCTGGCGAGAGCACTTTACCCTGACCAGAGACAGAGATCATGCATCCTCGTGTTCTGCAGCACTAGCGGAGCCTAAGGTCACCTCCACCGCGCGACCTCAAACGGACGTTCAATTTGATTGAATCTTGTCCCTTTGGGGCGTCGATGGGTTCGCCCATACCCGCGTTTGTCCGATAAGGTGTGGGTGCACCTAACGCGCGGTCGCATCCTAAAACCTGTCCGGTGTGAACGTGAATAAAAAAAATTAAAAAACTTAAATGAAATGACTAAAAAAGTAAATAAATGCAGTTAAAAAACATAAAACATTTATATAGGGGTTACGGCCATAAAACGGCCTAGTTTATCAGTCCACTTAAACGGCCCAGTTCATAATTAACATAAAACCAAAAAAAACGCCTCCCGCGCGCTCCTGCCGCGCCCGTCGATGCCGTGGCCGTCGCTGTCTTCACTGGCTGCCGGTGTCATCGTCGTCGCTGACGAGGTCGACGTATTCTGGCAGCGTCCACAGGTGGGCCGACGGTCCGTGGTGCATGGGGGTGGCGGGCTGCAAGGTGGCCGGTGGTGCCTGCACCACTTCCTCCCGAGGCGAGGCCTCCCGCTCCGGCGACCGCGGCGGTGTGGGGCACCAGTTCACGTCCCCCAGGGCGGCCGCCATCTGCTAAGCGGAGCACGACCCGCTCCACCCCTGACCCACCAGGTCAGGGTGGAACGCGGCCACCGGCGGCTCCTCCACCATCAGCGGCTCCTCCACCATCAGCGGCTCCTCCAGCTCGGGGATAGCGATGTCGCGGGCCGCGAAGAGGGCCATCGTCGCCTCGAGGTCCACCCATTGGCGCTCGTCGTGCGTGTGCATGGAGTCCTCCAGCACACGCGCCATGAGCCGGGCCTCCTCCTCCGTCGTCATGCGAGGAGGTGGGGGTGGCGATGGAGATGGCGACGGCGACGGTGTGGGCGTCAGGCCGCGGACCCGCGTACGCCCACGCGTCTGGGGAGCCGCTCGGGGCTCACGTGGCCGCCGCGGCCCCGTCGACGTGCCGGCGAAGAACGACGCCCGCCGCACGTCGTGCTCATTGCGGAACCACGTGTCCCATAATGTCGAGTCGGGGGCGTACCTCTCGTCGTGGTAGAGGTCGTCCGGGAGGAGGCGGCGGCGGCGCTCGATCTCCTGGCGGCGCGCAAGGCCGCTCTGCGGGACGGGCGGGATCGGCACGCGGTCGGCCGACAGATGTGAGTTATTGGGGAGGTGGACGTCGCTCCAGGGCAGCGGCGTCCTCGTCTCTCAATAACGGCGGCAGACGGCCGCCTCAATGTAGTGCCGGTCGCGCGAGCCGGCGGCCGTGGGCGCGATGGAGAAGGCGGGCGGCGCGGGGGCCCGACGTGGTGGCAATGGCGACGCGGGCTCCTCTTTTTCACCGAGCCGCGGCGGCATCCCGGCGAGGAACCAGCCTCGCGGTCGTGCTTGCCTTTGCGGCCGTAGTTCCAGAGGCCCATGGCCGCGGGCGGCCGGGCGGCGAGTTCTTGGCTAGGGTTTGGGTTCTGCGTTGTCGGGTTTCGAGGAGGCCACGGGGTGGTGTAGGGTAGTGTGGACGATGATCCGTCCACGCTTTCCACTTAAAGAAGGACGGCGACCATTCGACGTGCGGATGACAGGTGGGGTCGCCCGCTCGTGCGCATTGATGTGGGGCGAGTGGGAGGTAGGTGGCCGCCTGCCACGCGGCCCCGACGCGGACGAGGCGCGCGTCCATTTGGTGTCTGTCGCGACCCAAACCCGACGCAAGTTTGCGCTCGAAATGGGTCGGCCCGAACACAAAACGGACAAGATGGGTTCGGGCCGTCGCGCGCTGAGCCGCTTCCTTTGTCTATTTTACTTCAAACAGACAGGGCCGGGCAGGATAGAGTCGCGCGGTCAAGTTGGCCTAATTCACAGCGGTTCTACGATACAATGGTACTAGCTAGTACTACTGCTGACATGTCTCATGCTTGCTACTGTAATTTGCTATAGACAATAGAATGGCATGCATGCACGGGCGCATTTTGGCTGTCCGTGGGCGCGCGTCCCCACGGCGGACGTGCACGTCCCATCTGCTCCGGCCCCGGACGCCGTGGGAACCCGGACCGTGCAGGCACAAAAAGGAACGTCGCCGTCCGGCCGGGTCGCCATCGCGCCGCGTACAGTCCAGCTCGTGCCGTGGGGCGCGCGCGCGAGGCCACCATCGATCCGTTGCTGTCGAGCAGCTGTGGCGTGAATGCGGCCCGGCCCCCTGGCCGGCCGGCCGGCCAGCGCGGGCGTGGCCCGGGAAGCCGTAAAGGGTGTGTGCCCCGCCGCCGGGAGGCACGTACGTACGTACCGACGGTCCTTCTCGCGCGCTAGGCCTAGCCAATCTATCGGTAGATCGCCTAGGATGGTGATGCGCGCGCGGGGGCGTCGCCGTCCCGCGTGCGTTGTCCGCTTGTCCTCCGTATTCAAAGGAGGGGCGGCCGGGCGGGGGCGAGGAGGATCCGATACGTCGCTGGGTGGGATGACGCCGGACGTTTGACGTCGCTGGGTGGGATAACGCCGGGCAGGGACGAGGAGTTGTATCTATTTCCTTTATTTCAAATTATTTATCACAAAAATGAATGTATTTGGAACTAAAATACATCTAGATACATTTATATCTGCGACAAGTAATTCGGAACGAAGGGAGTACGTACAAGTGTACTCCTACCTCGAGTCGAGTGATCGACGTCGCCGACCGGTCCCTGCGTATTGGGGTGCTTATACATGCATTTGCTCGTCGTTTTCTAGCTGGGGGCCAGGGGGGCGAGATGTACAAGTGCGCCAGTGAGTTAATACGGCCGACGGGGACGTGGGCGATGCTATGCACCACGGCCTATGGACGTCTAGCGACCGACACTGTAGTGAACTATTCTTGGGGATTTTTAGAATTTTGTAGATTATAGCTGAGAGAAAGATGACTTCTTTGCTTTTCCTTTTTATAGCACACTGGCCGATTGCGATTCTTCCTCTCGGCATTTTGAAAAATTGGTCATCTACTAGTCGAGTGAGAGGAATGTATTAACTCCAATTCAAATGAGAATCTATTTCCCGCAAAGGAAATAAATGGATTCGCAAAAAAGAAAATCGTTTTGTACTAGTCGGTCTGCGTCCAGTTGTCTTTTCAGTATACTACCTATTGTTTCCTTGATAAATATCATATATAAGATGCTTTGAGGATGTCTTCTAAAAAAGTATCTATTAAATCTTGATTAGCCCAAGTAAGTTGGCGGGTTGTAGTAATAATAGTAGAGAGGCACGAGTTTTGGTCGGAATTGCTCGGTCGATATTTTCATGGAGTGAAGACAAAAGCAATTCTCGTCAAGGTAGGTTTACAGTTTTTTTAGGGAACTACGGTGGAAGAAGTTGACCTGAACCGATTTTATATAAAAGAGTTGTACATAAGGCGGGAAAACCATACATGAACAACGGGAGGGCCAACTATAATCCCTTAAGCTTGAAGGAGGCAAGTGTAAGAGGCATCAGAACATCATTTGAACCAAAGAATCAAGCTTGCGCAGCTGTAAAAGACAGAGGTGATAGCTAGCTTTAATCTCATTTCTAAAAGTCTTGGCATTGCGACACTTCCATAAATGCCAAAGGGCGGGGATGAGAACCGCCGACCGGACCTTGCAAGGAGGCATACCGTTCCGAAGATCATGCTACATGCTTGGTTGTTTCCGGTAAGTTGCGGAAAGGGTAAGTATCTGAGAAAGAGAGGGCCCTTCTGTTGGGGAAGGCAGTAATTTTAAAAAAAATCTATGCACACGTAAGATCTATCATGGTGATGCATAGCAACGAGAGAGAAAGAGTGTTGTTCACGTATCCTCGTAGACCATAAATGGAACCGTTATGACAACGCGGTTGATGTAGTCGTAGTCTTCATGATCTGACCGATCCTAGTACCGAAAGTATGGCACCTCCGCGATATGCACACATTCAACTCGGTGAAGTCCCATGAACTCTCGATCCAGCTGAGTGTCGAGGGAGAGCTTCGTCAGCACGACGGCGTGATGACGATGATGATGATGCTACCGGAACAGGGCTTTGCCTAAGCACCGCTACGATATGACCGAGGTGGATTATGGTGGAAGGGGGCACCGCACACGGTTAAGGTGAAAGGACATGCGGTGCCCCCATGTGTGGTTTTGGTAATTGATGACAATCTCTATGGACTAATGGTTGCCTTGAGTTATATTTGAAGGATTTGTCCCGAGGATTGTCTTGAAGTCCATGTGTTGGTTTCAAGGAGTTTATGAGATGACCAAAGTGCTTTTGAAGGAATTATCCAAAGATTGGTCATGTGTGAGTTGAGATGGCCAAAGTGCTTTTCAAGGAATTATCCAAAGATTGGTCATGTGTGAGTTGAGCTTATTGCATGCATGTCTTGAAGAAAAAGATTGTGTGATCATTCATGTTTACCTTCAAGACATCATCCAAATGAAGAGAGTTGGAAAGATTCAATGTTGATCAAGACTAAGTCAAGAGTGAATCAAGTTGATCAACTCACAAAGCGTAGAAGAAGTACCGAGAGGGATCAAGTGATCCCATGGTATGGTAAGCATTGTCCATTACGCTTTGTGTACTAACCCATGGTCTACGTGAGAGTTCTTTGTGGGGTTAGGTATGTTTCCATGGTCTTGCATCAAGAGGAAGATCTCATACAACCCATGGAGGATGACATCAAGTGGTGATCGTCATCAAGTTTGCAGTGTGCAAGTTCAAGTGGAGCAACTCGAAGAGTGGCTCACCCATAATGGAGTATGGGGGAGCAATCAAGCTTGAAGCTTGCTGTCCATTGTGGTGTCAATGGAATTGTGAAGATGTGCCAAAGAGTGGCTCACCCATAGTGGAGTATGGGGGAGCAATCAACTAGTCTTCATCGAGCCAACACAATCAAGAAAGGTGGTCCAACTTGAGGAAGTCAAGATCGTCATCATCTAGCTCAAGTGGACTATGTGCAAGGCAAAGGTTTGCCCTTGATAGGTTTTCTATTTTACCGGTCTCATAGTGGTAGTTGGGAGACCGGGTTGTAGGATCGATTGCCGTACTATCAAGGGGGGCTCTCTAGGGAGTAGCTTGATCGTATCATTAGTCGAGAGCTCAAACCATTGCATCCTTGCATCATCTTTCTTGGTTCTTGTTTGGTTCCATTTGTGAGTCTTAGAGCTTATGGTCATCTTGATGACAAGCTTGAGTTCATCGAAAACGGAGTTCGCATGCATCTTCTATGATGTTTTCGGTGTTGGAGGTTTTACCGGTCTTATCCGAGGAAGGGTTCTCACCATTTTATTATGGTCCTTTTCTCATTTGCTTCTTATTGATATTTCTCTCAAGATTGTGTTAGCCCTTGTCGTTAGCTTTCCAACAAACTTGGTTTCGTTGAATTCGGAGCTCGTATGCGAAAGTTGTGGCTGTTTTGATATTGCCTGTTTTACACAGAGAGGTTGTACCGCCCCATGGAGAGGTTGTACCGCTTGACCGGTACAACCGGTGTTTGGAGCGGTTGTACCACTCCAGAATTGGTCCGGAGGTTGTACCGGTCATGTACCGCTCTACCACCGGACTGGTCTCTGTTGTGGTGCGGTTGTTGGGCGGTTGTGGGCCGGTTGTACCGCTTATTGCCTGTTACCGGTTGTACCGGTGCTCATAGAGGTTGTACCGCTCCTATGTTGTTCTATACATAACGGGCAGATTCGTGGGGACCTATTTAAGAGGGTCTTCTTCCCAATGGTTCCCCATCTCTTGAGCTCGTTTTTGCCCCCATTGTTGACCTTCTTTGAGCTTGCTAACTCTCAATCCCTCCATGGATTCTTGCTAGTTTTTGAGGGAAAAGAGAGAGGAGATCTAGATCCACATTTCCACCAATCACTTTCTCCTCTATGTGAGGGGAACCCCTTGGATCTAGATCTTGGAGTTCTTGGTGTTCTCCTTCTTGTTCTTCCTCTCATTTTCCTCCCTAGCATTAGTTGCTCCGGTGGGATTTGAGAGAGAAGGACTTGGGCACTCCGTATGCCCTTGCCATTGCATTTGGTGCATCGGTTTGAGTTCTCCACGGTGATACGTGGAAGTGAAGTTTGAGAAGCTTATTACTCTTGGGTGTTTGGGCACCCTAGAGCTTGTTCCTCTTGGGTGCCTTGGCGCCCTAGACGGTTGGTGTTGTTTGGAGCTCAATCATTGTGGTGTAAAGCTCCGGGCAAGCGTCGGGGTCTCCAATTAGGTTGTGGAGATCGCCCCGAGCAATTTGACGGGTTCCGGTGACCGCCCCCAAGGGTTGCCAAAGTGTACGGGTTCGGTGACCGCCCCCAAGGGTTGCCATTTGTACGGGTTCGGTGACCGCCCTCAAGGGTCCCTTAGTGGAATCACGGCATCTTGCATTGTGCGAGGGCGTGAGGAGATTACGGTGGCCCTAGTGGCTTCTTGGGGAGCATTGTGCCTCCACACCGCTCCAAACGGAGATTAGCATCCGCAAGGGTGTGAACTTCGGGATACATCGTCGTCTCCGCGTGCCTCGGTTATCTCTTACCCGAGCCCTTTACTTATGCACTTTACTTTGTGATAGCCATATTGTTTCTTGTCATATATCTTGCTATCACATAGTTGCTTATCTTGCTTAGCATAAGTTGTTGGTGCACATAGGTGAGCCTAGTTGTTTTAGGTTTTGTGCTTGACAAATTAACCGCTAGGTTTATTCCGCATTTGTTCAAGCCTAAACCGTAATTATTTTAAAACGCCTATTCACCCCCCCCTCTAGGCGACATCCACGATCTTTCAATTGGTATCAGAGCCTCGTCTCTCTTTATTAGGCTTAACCGCCTAGAGAGTAAAGATGTCGACTAGGGGATTAGGATTCTCTGACACTCTTAGTTTCGATGGCACAAATTTTGATGTTTGGGTAATTCGCATGCTTAATCTCTTTAGGGTCATGGACCCAAATTTAGAGCGAATTGTAGATATGGGTTTTTCTCCTCCAAAGGATCCCCAAAGATTATCTTTAGAGGATGAGAAAAACTCTTATCTCAATGCTCAAGCTTCTAATGTGCTTTTCGATGCTTTGAGCAATGTAGTTATATTTCAACTCATGCCGTTCCGGGATGCTCATGAGTTGTGGACAAAGCTTCAAGATAAATATGGTGTGTCCAAGATTTGTGGGGATGATTGTTCTCCCTCCACCTCCGGCCGTATAGTCTTCTCAACTTCTTCTACTTCACCTACATGTGGTTTGCCACAAGGTAATGATATGGTGAGTAGTGGTGGTCATTGCAATGATGATAGTATGGCTTATTGTGGATAATCCTTCATCACTTTCTTATTGCAATGCTCCTTCTTTGGACTTTAGCACTTCGAGCACTCCAAATGTTTCACATGCTTGTGTTGATAGTCCTTGCATATCATGTAGAAATTGCTTGACTAAATCTCATGATGATATGTTTACTATGTCTTGTTGCCATGATAAAAATGCATATATTTCCTCGAATTGTTGTGCTAACAATGTAGAGGAAACCCAACACTCCATGGAACAAGATGTGGTCTTGAATGGTGCTTCAAGGGATCCTACATCATCATCTATTGCATTTTGCCTTATGGCCAAGGCTTCAAAGGTATCTCCCACTTTGAATCCCAATATATCTTGTGATGATATTGATGATGGCAAGAGTGATGATGATGTTGATTATGATGAAGAGAATGATGATGTTGCCTCCTTAAAAATTAAGGGGGAAATGATTTTTAAAGCTCTTCTTAAGAATAAAATTGCTCGTTCCAACTTCATGGAAATCATGTCTATTGCTATTGAGGGCAAGAAATATATTGATGAGTTGGAATCTCGTCTTGAGGAGCATGAGGTCACCATTGATAAAATGGAAGGTCATGAGCGTGATTACGCTAATGAGATTGCGGACCTCTCTCAAGCTCTTGAACTTGAACAAACCACCAAGGAATCTCTTGAGGAGACTTTTGCTCTAGAACTATCTAGAGTGAAGGAATCTCATGATAGATCTCTTGAGGTGGCCAATGATTTTGAAACTAAAAATGCTAAGCTTGAAGTTGCTCATGCTAGACTCCTTGAGGATTTTGAGCACCTCGAAAATGGCTCAAGGGTCATCAAGGGTGAGCTCATCAAACTCACCGAGTCTCATGCTCAACTTGAAGCTTCTTATTTAAAAGAGCTTGCCAAGTTGTCCTTCTCCTCTTGTTGTTAATGATGATGCTTGTGCTACTAACTCTATTACTTGTGAAGCATCCATTTTGAAGGAGAATGTTGAGCTACGGGCTCAACTTGAGTTGCTATCTAGCAATTATGGGAAATTGGAAGAAAGCCATGAAAAGCTCTCAAGCTCTCATGATGATCTTCTAGTATCCCATAATGTGCTAAAGATATCTCATGAGGCCATGATTGCTAAGGTAACATCTAGTGAGCCTCATGTGGATACTAGCACTACTTCTAGTCAAAATGCTATATTGCCATGTGCTAGTCCTTGTAATTCATCTACTCACAATGTTGGTACATCTTGTGATGAATTGCTTTCCTTGCCTTGTTGCTCTAACGATGAAGCTTATACTTCCTCTAGTACTTGTGTTGAGACTAACCATGTAGAGGAAATCAAAGAGCTCAAGGCCCAAGTCACTTCTTTGAAGAAAGACTTGGAAAAGAGTCATGAAGGGAAATCCACACTCAACAATATCTTGAGTGTGCAAAAATCCCCCAATGACAAAGGTGGACTTGGATTCATCTCCAATAAGAAGAAGAAGTCCAAGGTGAACAAAAAGAAGGGCCAAGAACAAGTCAAGAATTCGGCCAAGATTGTTTGCTTCAAGTGCAAAGTAGAAGGGCATCATGTTAGATCTTGCCCATTGAAGAAGAAGCCCATTAGTGACAAGCAACAAGGGAAGCGGCCACAAGTTCACTCTCATTCTCAACCTCAAGTTGAAGAAAGGCCTCTTCCCAAGAAACTCAAGCTAATGCTTCTCAAGTTGAGAAATCAAGTGAGAAGAAAGTGAAGAGTAGACGTTGCTACCTATGTCGTGAGAAAGGTCACCTCGCTTCTTCATGCACTAGTGGTAACTTATCCAACCCAATTATTATTGATGATATCTATTCTCTTGGGAAGGATAAGGTTGGCAATGTGTTTGCCAAGTTTGTTGGTACTCAAAGTGGTGTCAAGAAAAGAACCATTTGGGTAGCCAAGCCTATTGTGACTAACCTCTTAGGACCCAACTTGGTTGGGGACCAACTAGCTCAAACTTGATCAATAGGTGTTGTTGGAGGTCATTGGAGACTTGGCTACATTATGAAGAATTAAGGGGACTTCATCATTCTTATTGTCTCAAGCCAAGTCAATTGAATCATCAAGTTTATATCTTATATCCAATGTGCCTCCTTGCGGTAACTTGTACTTAAATTGCTTACATTGAAAGTTACTTGCCCCCTTTGCATGTTTGGCTTTGTTCCTTGCATGTGTTTGTATATGTTGTGCTTCCAACTTGATTATCTTGAGCAATCAAGTATGTGTGTGTTGGTTTGCACATCATGTACGTGTGTGTCATGCGTTGAGCCTTTTGCATATTGTTTATTTCTTAGTTGGCTCTTGTGAGAGATTAATGGAATATCCCATTATGGGGAGTTATGTGCTTTGTGCACTTCATAATCCTATAAAGGTGGGTACATGGGGAATACCACTTAGAATTGATATTGCAAGCTTATCTAGTCGCTATGTGGTATGTCTTCTCATGAGAAATTCAAATTCTAAATTGTCCATTAATTATCTCTTGTTGGATCCTTTATTTGCCTCTTGTTTATCTTTATTGGTATCACATTATGGGGGAGTAATATGCTATGTGTATATTACTAGCCTAGAAAATGTGTACATTTGAGATATTGTCACCTAGAATTGATATTGTAAATTATCTTGTTCCTAGGTGGCATGTTAGCTCTACAAGTTGCAATTTGCTTTTGTTTGGTGTGAAGATGATGTCGGATATCCTTGCTATCTACCACCGGGAATTATTTCCAAATACTTCTTGTCTTTTGACAATTGGTACTCACTTATGTGTGGTAGAAATTATTGATCATCTTTACATTGGCCTTTGCTTTTATTTGCCTTTATCTCTTGCCTAGGATTGTGTCAACTCCCATTGTCTTCCATACCACTTGTGGATCTTGTTATTTCTTGATCTTGTCTAGTGTTTTCTAGATATAGTGAAAGTGGTGATCCCACTTGTGCATTTTGTATTCAAATGCAAATTCTCTATAATGCACTAGTCTTGGGGGAGCTATCCTATTTTCTATAAAACACTCATCTTGTGATCCTTATCAAGTGTGTGTTGGTGGAAGGCAAGTCGTTTCTTTTGGGTACTTTGTGCCATCATGAAACTTTGTAGAGAGCTTGGTTTGTTTGGAACCATCCTCTCTTTTGGGAGTTTGATATCTTTATTTAGTGGGTATCAATGGATATCTCATTCCTTGATGTATCTTTTATTGATATCCTCCAAGTGATGATTTATTCATTTGGTATCTTTTCTTCACTTGGTATTTCTTTGTCATTTGGTATCGGTTCTTGAAAGTCTTGAGCATGCATATTAACTTCGTGTAGTATCTTTGGCATGCTTTCTTTCTTTGACCCAATATATAGGGGAAACTCCACCAAGTCTCAAATTGGATGAGATGTGCATGAAATTCATTTTCGTATCTATATGCACATTTTTATGTGGAGTTTGTCCTATGTATTGTTGGTTCTCTAACTCTTTGGTCCCAATGAGTTTGGGTACCATTTTGTTTGTGTTGTTGTTCTAGGAACAATTGGAGATACATTGGATGCTCGGCTCACTCACAAGGAAGGTGTTGTCATCATGTGCTTATTGGAGTCGAGCTAGGATGATCAATGAACTACTATCTACCTTCAATTGGTATCTACTACATCCTTCCAATGTTACTCGGTAACAAGTATCTTCATATTCTTCATGCACACATTTCTTGCATCAACCTTGTGTAGGTTGTATCATGGCATGTTATTCATTCATTCTTGTGATACTTGTTTCCTTTCTCAAAGCATCCCAACAATGATCTCTTGTTGCTAGTTGTGATGTCTTTGATGGTTGTGTGGTAGGAATTCATTTATATACAATAAGACCATATCTAGCCATGTGCTATGCTTCCAAGCAAATATCTTATTGGTATATGTATGACTTCCTTTTGGATATCTTGTTCCTTCGTGTTGTAACTATTTCGGGTGTACATCCTTCTTTGTAGATATATATCATCATGATTTCGTCTACCTAGAATCTTATACACTTGAGAGAAGTTGCATATCTAGATGATATCCTTTCTTTCACGTCCACCTTGTCTTTCTTATGTTATTTCTTTGGTGGCTCCGTGAAAGCTTTTGCCTTGAGTGTGTGTCTTCTATCGTTGCATCTTGATGCACTCTTGTGTGTGGTGAAGATTATTTTCCTCATGCTTATCTTTACGAGGCTTTTGCCATCTTAATTGGTATCCCTCGTCTTGATGAGGCTTTCATCTTCTATCTTCACCACGGGTTGTCACAAGCATAGGTTCTTTATATGCTTATTAGTAAGCTTGTGAACCCATTTGGTAGTTGTGTGTGGGAATGATAGGCCTTGCACCGTGTGCCTCATTCTTTCAAGACTTTATTGATGCTTAATGCTCATCCGTACATTAGTCTTCTCAAGTGCATTGCCTTGACTCACACACATCATTTTGGTTGAGCCCATTCTTAAGTTGCCTCTTTTACTTGTTGCTCAACCATGTGTTTGTTGCAAGTACTAGGCTTAGTTTCCTATATGCTCACTTGAACTTGTTGTTAGTTTCTATTGATTTTGGGGGAGCTATGATCCTATTGTGTGCACTTTGTATCCAAATACAAATATTCTTATGTGTGCACAAATCATGGGGAGCTTCTCTAGTTTCTTTAGAAAACTCCTTTGCTCATATCATAATATCCTTTATTCACGTGGCTCATAGGATCTTTGGTCTAGTTGGTTCAATTGGTATCTTTTGACAGCTTGCTTCAATTGGTATCTTTTGATTGCTTGATTGCTTGTGTCTCTCTCTGTTATGTCTTTGTGGCATATCTTCCTTTAGCAATCTTGGTGCCTCAATATAGTTGGTCTCCCTCCAAGTATTACCTTTGGATATGTGTATGGCATTCCACTCTCTTGTTGAGAAATACACAACTTTTGAAGGAACACCTTTTATATTGGTCTTCTTAGCTTTTCACCCATTTTGACAATCTGGCAATCGATGCCAATGGGGGAGAAGTTTCAGAGAGTTTTGTGGAGAAGTCTTAGAGAGTTATTCTTCTTGCTTTGGTTTTGTTCCTAAGCA
The DNA here is from genome assembly GCF_018294505.1 of Triticum aestivum. NCBI lineage: Eukaryota > Viridiplantae > Streptophyta > Magnoliopsida > Poales > Poaceae > Triticum > Triticum aestivum. Next base: position 105,570,392 of record NC_057797.1, read on the forward strand.
TTTGCATCTCATACACATGCATTATTGGTTGTTGCATTGCATGGTGATGCATAATTCCTTATATAAACTCTCTTGAAAGTGATTGTCATCAATTACCAAAATGGGGGAGATTGAAAGGACATGCGGTGCCCCCATGTGTGGTTTTGGTAATTGATGACAATCTCTATGGACTAACGGTTGCCTTGAGTTATATTTGAAGGATTTGTCCATAGGATTGTCTTGAAGTCCATGTGTTGGTTTCAAGGAGTTTATGAGATGGCCAAAGTGCTTTTCAAGGAATTATCCAAAGATTGGTCATGTGTGAGTTGAGCTTATTGCAAGCATGTCTTGAAGAAGAAGATTGTGTGATCATTCATGTTTACCTTCAAGACATCATCCAAATGAAGAGAGTTGGAAAGATTCAAGGTTGATCAAGACTAAGTCAAGAGTGAATCAAGTTGATAAACTCACAAAGCGTAGAAGAAGTACCGAGAGGGATCAAGTGATCCCATGGTATGGTAAGCATTGTCCATTACGCTTTGTGTACTAACCCATGGTCTACGTGAGAGTTCTTTGTGGGGTTAGGTATGTTTCCATGGTCTTGCATCAAGAGGAAGATCTCATACAACACATGGAGGATGACATCAAGTGGTGATCGTCATCAAGTTTGCAGTGTGCAAGTTCAAGTGGAGCAACTCGAAGAGTGGCTCACCCATAATGGAGTATGGGGAGCAATCAAGCTTGAAGCTTGCCGTCCATTGTGGTGTCAATGGAATTGTGAAGATGTGCCGAAGAGTGGCTCACCCATAGTGGAGTATGGGGAGCAATCAACTAGTCTTCATCGAGCCAACACAATCAAGAAAGGTGGTCCAACTTGAGGAAGTCAAGATCGTCATCATCTAGCTCAAGTGGACTATGTGCAAGGCAAAGGTTTGCCCTTGATAGGTTTTCTATTTTACCGGTCTCATAGTGGTAGTTGGGAGACCGGGTTGTAGGATCAATTGCCGTACTATCAAGGGGGCTCTCTAGGGAGTAGCTTGATCGTATCATTAGTCGAGAGCTCAAACCATTGCATCCTTGCATAATCTTTCTTGGTTCTTGTTTGGTTCCATTTGTGAGTCTTAGAGCTTATGGTCATCTTGATGACAAGTTTGAGTTCATCGAAAACGGAGTTCGCATGCATCTTCTATGATGTTTTCGGTGTTGGAGGTTTTACCGATCTTTTCCGAGGAAGGGTTCTCACCATTTTATTATGGTCCTTTTCTCATTTGATTCTTATTGTTATTTCTCTCAAGATTGTGTTAGCCCTTGTCATTAGCTTTCCAACAAACTTGGTTTCGTTGAATTCGGAGCTCGTATGCGAAAGTTGTGGCTGTTTTGATATTGCCTGTTTTACACAGAGAGGTTGTACCGCCCCATGGAGAGGTTGTACCGCTTGACCGGTACAACCGGTGTTTGGAGCGGTTGTACCACTCCAGAATTGTTCCGGAGGTTGTACCAGTCATGTACCGCTCTACCACCGGACTAGTCTCTGTTGTGGTGCGGTTGTTGGGCGGTTGTGGGCCGGTTGTACCGCTTATTGCCTGTTACCGGTTGTACCGGTGCTCATAGAGGTTGTACCGCTCCTATGTTTTCTGTACATAACGGGCAGATTCGTGGGGACCTATTTAAGGGGGTCTTCTTCCCCAATGGTTCCCCACCCCTTTAGCTCGTTTTTGCCCCCATTGTTGACCTTCTTTGAGCTTGCTAACTCTCAATCCCTCCATGGATTCTTGCTAGTTTTTGAGGGAAAAGAGAGAGGAGATCTAGATCCACATTTCCACCAATCACTTTCTCCTCTATGTGAGGGGAACCCCTTGGATCTAGATCTTGGAGTTCTTGGTGTTCTCCTTCTTGTTCTTCCTCTCATTTTTCTCCCTAGCATTAGTTGCTTTGGTGGGATTTGAGAGAGAAGGACTTGGGCACTCCGTGTGCCCTTGCCATTGCATTTGGTGCATCTGTTTGAGTTCTCCATGGTGGTATGTGGCAGTTACAAGTTGAGAAGCTTATTACTCTTGGGTGCTTGGTACCCTTGAGCTTGTTCCTCTTGGGTCCTTGGGTGCCCTAGACGGTTGGTGGTGTTCGGAGCTCAATCATTGTGGTGTAAAGCTCCGGGCAAGCGTCGGGGTCTCCAATTAGGTTGTGGAGATCGCCCCGAGCAATTTGACGGGTACCGGTGACCGCCCCCAAGGGTTGCCAAAGTGTACGGGTTCGGTGACCGCCCCCAAGCCTTGCCATTTGTACGGGTTCGGTGACCGCCCTCAAGGGTCCCTTAGTGGAATCACGGCATCTTGCATTGTGCGAGGGCATGAGGAGATTACGGTGGCCCTAGTGGCTTCTTGGGGAGCATTGTGCCTCCACACCGCTCCAAACGGAGATTAGCATCCGCAAGGGTGTGAACTTCGGGATACATCGTCGTCTCCGCGTGCCTCGGTTATCTCTTACCCGAGCCCTTTACTTATGCACTTTACTTTGTGATAGCCATATTGTTCTTTGTCATATATCTTGCTATCACATAGTTGCTTATCTTGCTTAGCATAAGTTGTTGGTGCACATAGGTGAGCCTAGTTGTTTTAGGTTTTGTGCTTGGCAAATTAACCGCTAGGTTTATTCCGCATTTGTTCAAGCCTAAACCATAATTATTTTAAAGCGCCTATTCACCCCCCCCCCTCTTGGCGACATCATCGATCTTTCAGAGGGGCGCGCCCCCTCCCCTAGTCCAATTCGAACTCCCCATGGGAGGGGGCGCGCCACCTCCTGGGCTGCAGCCCTCTCTCTCCCCTCAGGCCCACTAAGGCCAACTCCGGCACTCCGGTTTTCACTGAAATCATCCGGAACACTTCCGGTGTTTGAATATAGCCGTCCAATATATCAATCTTTATGTCTCGACCATTTAGAGACTCCTCGTCATGTCCGTGATCACATCCGGGACTCCGAACTACCTTCAGTACATCAAAACACATAAACTCATAATACCGATCGTCACCTAACTTTAAGCGTGCGGACCCTACGGGTTCGAGAACTATGTAGGCATGACCGAGACTCGTCTTCGGTCAATAACCAATAGCGGAACCTGGATGCTCATATTGGTTCCTACATATTCTACGAGATCTTTATCGGTCAAACGACATAACAATATACGTTGTTCCCTTTGTTATCGGTATGTTACTTGCCCGAGATTCGATCGTCGGTATCGCCAATATCTTAGCCTCAATCTCGTTACTGGTAAAGTCTCCTTACTTGTTCTGTAATGCATCATCCCGAAACTAACTCATTGGTTGCATTGCTTGCAAGGCTTATAGTGATGTGCATTACCAAGAAGGCCCAGAGATACCTCTCCAACAATCAGAGTGACAAATCCTAATCTCGATCTATGTCAACTCAACAAGTACCATCTGAGACACCTGTAGAGCACCTTTATAATCACCTACTTACATTGTGACGTTTGGTAGCACACAAAGTGTTCCTCTGGTAATCGGGAGTTGCATAATCTCATAGTCATAGGAACATGTATAAGTCATGAAGAAAGAAATAGCAGTAAACTAAAACGATCAAGTGCTAAGCTAATGGAATGGGTCAAGTCAATCACATCATCCTCCTAATGATGTGATCCCGTTTATCAAATGACAACTCATGTCTATGGTTAGGAAACATAACCATCTTTGACTAACGAGCTAGTCAAGTAGAGGCATACTAGTGACACTTTGTTTGTCTATGTATTCACACATGTATTATGTTTCCGGTTAATACAATTCTAGCATGAATAATAAACATTTATCATGAAATAAGGAAATAAATAATAACTTTATTATTGCCTCTAGGGCATATTCCTTTAGTCTCCCCACTTGCACTAGAGTCAATAATCTGATTACACAGTAATGATTCTAACACCCATGGAGCCTTGGTGTTGATCATGTTTTGCTTGTGAGAGAGGCTTGGTCAACGGGTCTGCAACATTCAGATCCATATGTATCTTGCAAATCTCTATGTCTCCCACCTGGACTTGATCGCGGATGGAATTGAAAGCGTCTCTTGATGTGTTTGGTTCTCTTGTGACATCTGGATTCCTTTGCCAAGGAAATTGCACCAGTATTGTCACAAAAGATTTTCATTGGACCAGATGCACTTGGTTATGACACCTAGATCGGATATTGAACTCCTTCATCTAGACTCCTTCATTTGTTGCTTCCGAAGCAGCTATGTACTCCGCTTCACATGTAGATCCCGCCAATGACGTTGTTTAGAACTGCTTCCAACTGACAGCTCCACCATTCAATATAAACACGTATCTGGTTTGTGATTTAGAATCGTCTGGATCAGTGTCAAAAGCTTGCATTCGACATAACCATTTACGACGAGCTCTTTGTCACCTCCGTAAACGAGAAACATATCCTTAGTCCTTTTTCAGGTATTTCATGATGTTCTTGACCGTTGTCCAGTGATCCACTCCTGGATTACTTTGGTAACCTCCCTGCTAAACTAATAGCAAGGCACACATCAGGTCTGGTACACAGCATTGCATACATGATAGAGCCTATGGCTGAAGCATAGGGAACACTTTTCATTTTCTCTCTATCTTCTGCGGTGGTCGGGCATTGAGTCTTACTCAACTTCACACCTTGTAACACAGGCAAGAACCCTTTCTTAGCTTGATCCATTTTAAACTTCTTCAAAACTTTATCAAGGTATGTGCTTTGTGAAAGTCCAATTAAGTGTCTTGATCTATCTCTATAGATCTTGCTAGATCTTGATGCCCAATATATAAGCAGCTTCACCGAGGTCTTTCATTGAAAAACTCTTCTTCAAGTATCCTTTTATGCTATCCAGAAATTCTATATCATTTCCAATCAACAATATGTCATCCACATATAATATTAGAAATGCTACAGAGCTCCCACTCACTTTCTTGTAAATACAGGCTTCTCCAAAAGTCTGTATAAAACCATATGCTTTGATCACACCATCAAAACGTTTATTCCAACTCCGAGAGGCTTGCATCAATCCATAAAAATGGATCGCTGGAGCTTGCACACTTTGTTAGCACCCTTTAGGATCGACAAAACCTTCTGGTTGCATCAATATACAACTCTTCTTTAAGAAATCCTTCTTTAAGGAATGCAGTTTTGACATCCATTTGCCAGATTTATCATAAAATGCGGCAATTGCTAACATGATTCAGACAGACTTTAAGCATCGATACGAGTGAGAAAATCTCATCATAGTCAACACCTTGAACTTTCGAAAACATTTTGCAACAATTCGAGCTTTGTAGATATTAACACTACTATCAGCGTCTGTCTTCCTCTTGAAGATCCATTTATTCTCAATGACTTGCCGATCATCGAGTAAGTCAAATCAAAGTCCATACTTTGTTCTCATACATGGATCCCATCTCAGATTTAATGGCCTCAAGCCATATTGCGGAATCTGGGCTCATCATCGCTTCCTCATAGTTCGTACGTTCGTCATGGTCTAGTGACAAGACCTCCAGAACAGGATTACCATACCACTCTGGTGCGGACTGTACTCTGGTTGACCTACGTGGTTCGGTAGTAACTTGATCTAAAGTTTCATGATTATCATCATTGGCTTCCTCACTAATTGGTGTAGGTGTCATGGGAACCGGTTTCTGTGATGGACTACTTTCCAATAAGGGAGCAGGTACAGTTACCTCATCAAGTTCTACTTTCCTCCCACTTCACTTCTTTCGAGAGAAACTCCCTCTCTAGAAAGGATCCATTCTTAGCAACAAATGTCTTTCCTTCGGATCTGTGATAGAAGGCGTACCCAACAGTCTCCTTTGGGTATCCTATGAAGACACATTTCTCCGATTTGGGTTCGAGCTTATCAGGTTGAAGCTTTTTCACATAAACATCGCAGCCCCAAACTTTAAGAAACGACAACTTTGGTTTCTTGCCAAACCATAGTTCGTAAGGCGTCCGTTTAGATGGTGCCCTATTTAACGTGAATGCAGTTGTCTCTAAAGCATAACCCCAAAACGATAGCGGTAAATCAGTAAGAGACATCATAGATCGCACCATATCTAGTAAAGTACGATTACGACGTTCGGACACACCATTACGCTGTGGTGTTCTAGGTGGCGTGAGTTGCGAAACTATTCCACATTGTTTCAAATGAAGACCAAACTCGTAACTCAAATATTCTCCTCCACGATCAGATCGTAGAAACTTTATTTCTTGTTACAATGATTTTCCACTTCACTCTGAAATTCTTTGAACTTTTCAAATGTTTCAGACTTATGTTTCATCAAGTGGATATACCCATATCTGGTCAAATCATCTGTGAAGGTGAGAAAATAATGATACCCGTCGTGAGCCTCAACATTCATTGAACCACATACATCAGTATGTATGATTTCCAACAAATCTGTTGCTCGCTCCATAGTTCCGGAGAATGGCATTTTAGTCATCTTGCCCATGAGGCATGGTTCGCAAGTACCAAGTGATTCCAAAAGTCCATCAGAATGGAGTTTCTTCATGTGCTTTACACCAATATGACCTAAACGGCAGTGCCACAAATAAGTTGCCACTATCATTATCAACTCTGCATCTTTTGTCCTCAACATTATGAATATGTGTATCACTACCATCGAGATTCATTAAAAACAGACCACTCTTCAAGGGTGCATGACCATAAAAGATATTACTCATATAAATAGAACAACCATTATTCTATGATTTTAAATGAATAACCGTCTTGCATCAAACAAGATCCAGATATAATGTTCATGCTCAACGCTGGCACCAAATAACAATTACTCAGGTCTAAAACTAATCCCGAAGGTAGATGTAGAGGTAGCGTGCCGACGGCGATCACATCGACTTTGGAACCATTTCCCACGCGCATCGTCACCTTGTCCTTAGCCAATCTTCGCTTAATCCATAGTCCCTGTTTCGAGTTGCAAATATTAGCAACAGAACCAGTATCAAATACCCAGGTGCTACCGCAAGCTTTAGTGAGGTACACATCATAACATGTATATCACATATACCTTTGTTCACCTTGCCAATCCTTCTTATCCGCCAGGTATCTAAGGCAGTTCCACTTCCAGTGACCATTTTCTTTGTAGTAGAAGCACTCAGTTTCATGCTTAGGTCTATCTTTGGGCTTCTTCATGGGAGTGGCAACTTGCTTGCCATTCTTCTTGAAGTTCCCTTTCTTTCCCTTGCCCTTTTACCTGAAACTAGTGGTTTTGTCAACCATAAACATTTGATACTTTTCTTGATTTCTACCTTCGTCGATTTCAGCATCACGAAGAGCTCGGGAATCATTTTCGTCATCCCTTGTATATTATAGTTCATCACTAAGTTCTAGTAACTAGAGAACTTTATCAACTAGATGATACCCCGCACGTTGTTGCGGGAATATTTTGCAACATATTTCAATGTGACTCGTTGTATGAAACATGAATATTTGAAGTAATAATATAAAAAGCTAACAATAAAATACATATAATTTATTGTGCTTGATTACTATATAGTTGTAAAATGTTTATTAAATGTATATAGCAAAATAGAATGAAAACCCTCATGTATGTTACATGTTGAGATAAGTCTTTTTTTCATGCATGTCATGATGAAGTGGCATGCTTGCATGTTGAGAGACATATGATAGTGGGGGTGGGCCTTTTCTCATGCATGTTGTGCAATGATGTGGCATGCTTGCATGTTGAGAGAAATAGTTAGTGGGGGCTAGCTATTTAGATAAAGAAGATTACTATCTTATCTGGAAGATCAACTCCCACTTGATTCAAGTAATTGTAGTACCCAAACTATCTGAGCACATACTCACTGGTTGAGCTATTCTCCTCCATCTTGTAGGCAACATACTGTCAGAGGTCTCATACCTCTGGACGCGGGCATGAGTATGAAATACCAATTTCAACTCTTAGAACATCTTATATGTTCCGTGGCATTCAAAACATTTTTGAAGTCCCGGTTCTAAGCCGTAAAGCATGGTGCTCTAAACTATTAAGTAGTCATCATACCAAGCTTTGTCAAACGTTCATAACGTGTGCATCTGCTCCTGCAATAGGTCTGTCACCTAGCGGTGCATCAAGGACATAATTCTTTTGTGCAACAATGAGGATAATCCTTAGATCACAAACCAAGTCCGCAGCATTGCTGCTATCATCTTTCAACTTCTTTTTCTCTAGGAACATATCAAAATTAAATGGGAAGCTACATCGCAAGCTATTGATCTACAACATAGATATGCAATTACTATCACGACTAAGTTCATGATAAATTAAAGTTTAATTAATCATATTAATTAATAAGTCACACTTAGATAGAGATCCCTCTAATCATCTAAGTGATCACGTGATCCATATCAACTAAACCATGTCCGATCATCACGTGTGATGGAGTAGTTTTCAATGGTGAACATCTCTATGTTGATCATATCTTCTATATGATTCACGCTCGACCTTTCGATCTCCGGTGTTCCGAGGCCATATCTGCATATGCTAGGCTCGTCAAGTTTAACCCGAGTATTCTGCATGTGCAAAACTGGCTTGCACCCGTTGTATGTGAACGTAGAGCTTATCACACCCGATCATAACGTGGTGTCTCAGCACGAAGAACTGTCGCAACGGTGCATACCCAGGGAGAACACTTATCCCTTGAAATGTAGTGATGGATCATCTTATAATGCTACTGACGTACTAAGGAAAATAAGATGCATAAAAGATAAACATCACATGCAATCAAAATATGTGACATGATACGGCCATCATCATCTTGTGCCTTTGATCTCCATCTCCAAAGTACCGTCATGATCTCCATCGTCACCGGCATGACACCATGATCTCCATCATCTTGATCTTTATCAATGCGTCATCACATGGTCATCTCGCCAACTATTGCTTTTGCAACTATTGCTATCGCATAGCGATAAAGTAAATCAATTACATGGTGCTTGCATCTTATGCAATAATGAGACAACCATAAGGCTCCTGCCAGTCACCGATAACTTCAACAAAACACGATCATCTCATAAAAAATTTATATCTCATCATGTCTTGACCATATCACATCACAACATGCCCTGCAAAAACAAGTTAGACGTCCTCTACTTTGTTGTTGCAAGTTTTACGTGGCTTCTACGGGCTGAGCAAGAACCGTTCTTACCTACGCATCAAAAACCACAACGCGGTGTAGTGATTGCTTTTTCATCTTCAGAAATGAAAGTGCAACTATCCTTGGGTGGTTTGGTAATTCCTAACAACATATAGCTCATTGAGCTAATGCTACTTGAAGATAAATATTTCAGGAGAAGCTCAATGGTTGGCATGGCATGGATTAGAAAGTGGACCCCTCAAAATGCTAAGGACAAAAGATTGGCTCAAAGCTCAAAGCACAAGACTCTACATTTTACTTTTAGTGATCCAAGATCACATTGAGTCCATAGGAAAAGCCAATACTATTAAAAGGGGTGAGGTGTTGCTTAATGAGTTGCTTTCTCAAAGTGCTTAGTGATATGCTCCAAAAACCCTCAACTACTTTCTCATATCCACATATGTCCCAAACCAAAAGTCAAACTTAGCCCCACCGAAATCTTCTATCCGGCGCCACCGAGTTCACTTGACATAGATACTGCTAGAAACCCTGGTCACTTCAGTCTCACCGATAGGGATCTCGGTCTCACCAAGATGGGATTGCAAACTCTCTGTTTCCCTTCATAACGTTTCGGTCCAACCGAGATGAGCGATTGGTCCCACCGAGATTGCAATGCAAACTCTCTGTTTGCCCTCCGTAACGTTTCAGTCTAACCGAGATGAGCGAATCGGTCCCACCGAGTTTGCCTGACCAACTCTCTGTTTGCCTATTACTAAAATCGGTCCCACCGAGTTTGTGTAATCGGTCTCACCGAGATTACGTTATGCCCTAACCCTAATGGAATCGGTTCCATCGAGTTGACAAATCGGTCCCACCGAAAATCCTAACGTTCACATTTTGAACTAAATCGGTCTGACTGAGTTATATGATTCGGTCCCACCGAGTTTGGTGATTTGTGTGTAACGGTTAGATTTTGTGTGGAGGCTATATATACCCCTCCACTCACTCTTCATTCATGGAGAGAGCCATCAGAATATGCCTACACTTCCAACATACATTTTCTGAGAGAGAACCACCTACACTTGTGTTGAGGTCAAGATATTCCAATCCAACCACATACATCTTGATCTCTAGCCTTCCTCAAGTTGCTTTCATCTCAAATCATCTTTCTACCAAATCAAATCCTATGAGAGAGAGTTGAGTGTTGAGGAGACTATCACTTGAAGCACAAGAGCAAGGAGTTCATCATCAACACACCATCTATTACCTTTTGGAGAGTGGTGTCTCCTAGATTGGTTAGGTGTCACTTGGGAGCCTCCGTCAAGATTGTGGAGTTGAACCAAGGAGTTTGTACGGGCAAGGAGATCACCTACTTCATGAAGATCTACACTAGTGAGGCAAGTCCTTCGTGGGCGATGGCCATGGTGGGATAGACAAGGTTGCTTCTTCGTGGACCCTTTGTGGGTGGAGCCCTCCGTGGACTCACGCAACCGTTACCCTTCGTGGGTTGAAGTCTCCATCAACGTGGATGTATGATAGCACCACCTATCGGAACCACACCAAAAATCTCCGTGTCTACTTTGCGTTTGCTCCCTCCAAACTCCTCCTTTTAACTTCATATGCAATTGTTTTACATTCTGCTGCTATACTCTTAGAATTGCATGTGTAGGTTGATTACTTGTTTGTGCTAAGTTGCTAAAATCTGCCAAGACTTAAAATTGGGAAAATGCTAGAGTTTTATTTGGTCAAGTAGTCTAATCACCCCCCTCTAGACATACTTTCGATCCTACAAAAAAGAACCCTGTTCATTGAATCCGATTCAACTAAAGTTGGAGAAACTGACACCCAGCAGCCACCTGTGTGCAAAGCACGTCCGTAGAACCAGTCTCGCTTAAGCGTATGCGTAATGTCAGTCTGAGCCGCTTCATCCAACAATATCGCTGAATCAAGAATCAACTAGTGACGGCAAGAAATATGTATATACCCACCACAACTTCTCGGTGTTCTACTCGTGCATATAACATCTACGCATAGACCTGGCTCGGATGCCACTGTTGGGGAACGCGGTAATTTCAAAAAAATTCCTACGCACACGCAAGATCTATCATGGTGATGCATAGCAACGAGAGGGGAAGAGTGTTGTCCACGTACACTCGTAGACTGTAAGTGGAAGCGTTATGACAACGCGGTTGATGTAGTCGTACGTCTTCATGATCTAACCGATCCTAGTACCGAAAGTACGGCACCTCCGCGATCTGCACACGTTCTGCTCGGTGACGTCCCATGAAGTCTCGATCCAGCTGAGTGTCGAGGGAGAGCTTCGTCAGCACGACAGCGTGATGGCAGTGATGATGATGCTACCGGAACAGGGCTTCGCCTAAGCACACCTACGATATGACCGAGGTGGATTATGGTGGAAGGGGGCACCACACATGGCTAAGGGATCAATGATCAACTTGTGTGTCTATGGGGTGCCCCCTCGCCGCGTATATAAAGGATTGAGGGAGGAGGAGGCCGGCTCTCATAGGGCGCGCCCAAAGTGTGGAGTCCTACTAGGACTCCTTAGTCCTAGTAGGATTCCACCTCCCACATGGAATAGGAAAAAGAGAAGGGAGAAGGAGAAGGAAGGAAGGGGGCGTCCCCTTTCCCTAGTCCAATTCAGACCAGTCCATGGGGAAGGGGCGCATCCACCCTTGAGGCCTTTCTCTCCTTTCTCGTATGGCCCATTAAGGCCCAATACGAATTCCCGTAACTCTCTGGTACTCCAAAAAATATTCGAATCATTCGGAACCTTCCCGATGTCCGAATATAGCCTTCTAATATATCGATCTTTACGTCTCGACCATTTCAAGACTCCTCGTCATGTCCCAGATCTCATCCGGGACTCCAAACGAACCTTGGTCATCAAATCACATAACTCAGAATACAAATCGTCATAGAACGTTAAGCGTGCGGACCCTACGGGTTCGAGAACTATGTAGACATGACCGAGACTCATCTCCGGTCAATAACCAATAGCGGAACGTGGATGCTCATATTGGTTCCTACATATTCTATGAAGATCTTTATCGATCAAACCGCATAACATCATACGTTGTTCTCTTTGTCATTGGTATGTTACTTGCCTGAGATTCGATCGTCGGTATCTCAATACCTAGTTCAATCTCGCTACCGGCAAGTCTCTTTACTTGTTCCGTAATGCATCATCCTGCAACTAACTCATTAGTCACATTGCTTGCAAGGCTTATAGTGATGTGCATTACCGAGAGGGCCCAGAGATACCTCTCCGATAGACGGAGTGACAAATCCTAATCTCGATCTATGCCAACTCAACAAACACCATTGGAGACACCTGTAGAGCATCTTTATAATCAACCAGTTACGTTGCGACGTTTGATAGCACACAAGGTGTTCCTCCGGTATTCGGGAGTTGCATAATCCCATAGTCAGAGGAACATGTATAAGTCATGAAGAAAGCAGTAGCAATAAAACTGAATGATCATTATGCTAAGCTAACAGATGGGTCTTGTCCATCACATCGTTCTCTAATGATGTGATCCCGTTCATCAAATGACAACACATGTCCATGGCTAGGAAACTTAACCATCTTTGATTAACGAGCTAGTCAAGTAGAGGCATACTAGGGACACTCTGTTTGTCTATGTATTCACACATGTACTAAGTTTCCGGTTAATACAATTCTAGCATGAATAATAAATATTTATCATGATATAAGGAAATATAAATAATAATTTTATTATTGTGATACGTCTCCAACGTATCTATAATATTTTATTGCTCCATGTTATTATACCCTGCAAACATTCAGGAGCACCCCAAAACCCTATTTCCACCGCCGCAACCTTCTGTACCCAAGAGATCCCATTTTGGGGCCTTTTCTGGAGCTCCGCCGGAGGGGGCATTTATCACGGAGGGCCTCTACATCAACTCCATGGCCCCTCCGATGATGTGTGAGTAGTTTACTTCAGACCTTCGGGTCCATAGCTAGTAGCTAGATGGCTTCTTCTCTCTCTTTGGATCTCAATACAAAGTTCTCCTTGATTCTCTTGGATATGTATTCGATGTAATCTTCTTTTGCGTTGTGTTTGTCGAGATCCGATGAATCGTCGGTTTATGATCAAGTCTATCTATGAACAATATTTGAATCTTCTCTGAATTATTTTATGTATGATTGGTTTATCATAGCAAGTCTCTTCGAAATATCAGTTTGGTTTGGCCTAGTAGATTGATCTTTCTTGCAATGAGAGAAGTGCTTAGCTTTGGGTTCAATCTTGAGGTGCTCGATCCCAGTGACACAAAGAGAAACGACACGTATTGTATTGTTGCCATCGAGGATAAAAATATGGGGTTTACATCATATTGCATGAGTTTATCCCTCTACATCATGTCATCTTGCTTAAGGCATTACTCTGTTCTTATGAACTTAATACTCTAGATGCATGCTGGATAGCGGTCGATGTGTGGAGTAATAGTAGTAGATGCAGGCAGGAGTCGGTCTACTTGTCACGGACGTGATGCCTATATACATGATCATACCTAGATATTCTCATAATTATTCGCTTTTCTATCAATTGCTCGACAGTAATTTGTTCACCCACCGTAATACTTATTCTATCTTGAGAGAAGCCACTAGTGAAACCTATGGCCCCCGGTCTATTCTCCATCATACAAGTTTCCAATCTACTTTATTTTGCAATCTTTACTTTCAATCTATATCATAAAAATACCAAAAATATTTATCTTATTATTATCATCTCTATCAGATCTCACTTTTGCAAGTGGCCGTGAAGGGATTGACAACCCCTTCATTGCGTTGGTTGCGAGGTTCTTATTTGTTTTTGTAGGTACGAGGTGACTTGCGCGTGGTCTCCTACTGGATTGATATCTTGGTTCTCAAAAACTGAGGGAAATACTTGCGCTGCTTTACTGCATCACCCTTTCCTCTTCAAGGGAAAGCCAACGCAGTGCTCAAGAGGTAGCATATTGCCTCTAGGGCATATTTCCTTCACCTTCCGAAACGACGCTGGTTATAAAGAGCCTTCCACAGCCAACCAGCCTGGTGAACATGTGACAACGGTTTGTGGAGTAATTGAGTTGTGAAAGGCACATCCTACAAAAGTTCAAAGGCCGCCAAGTATACTTATTTGGTAGTTAAGGTCTTACCATCACGAAACACGATCGTCCAAACATGGCATTTTTAGTGAAATTAGAGCTAATGTAAGGTGCAAAAAAAACTAGATCGAGAAATGCGGCATTTGAAAAACGAGCTTGCATGGAAAGAAAAGGTTGTAGGAAAGAACAAACTAGTGTCAGCGAAGTGGCAAAAAAAGCGGGAAAACGAGACACTAAGGTAGAATCTGCGAACTATACCTATCTAAAGTGGATTTAAGTGTGAGTCATTTTCAAGGCTAGGCCACTATCCTTGTAGGACGAAACATTGTTCGACACGAGCACACTTGTGCAAGTCTCTTATGTGGTCTAATTTTTTTCCACTACGGGCAGTTTACGTGGTTTTTGTAACTTAACTCCTGAGGGCAGAGGTGTAGGCAGGGCTGAGCCACACCCCGGTCTAACAACCAATGCTACAGTAGCTGCAATAGCTACCCAGCTACAGTCATCAAAGGATTTCAGCTACACGCCCCACGCCATGGCCCCTCTTGCCAGGGGCCTAGCTACACCACTGGCTGAGAGTACTCGTTGATACTTTACTATATTGGAGTGTCCATCATAGGTACGAATTATCAGCATGCTAAAAATGCGATTGTTAGTTGAAGAGCCTTCAGCGGTCATGCAACCAACAGAACATGCGCCAACGATAATTGAGTAATTTCTCCAAGTTGGAGTTCTAAATGTAACATCCTGTAAAAGTTCATGGACAAACGACTATGTGGATTTAGTGGTTAATATACCATCGATTCATGAAACACGAACATCCCTATATTGCATATTTGTGAAAATCTAAGGAAACAAGGCGCTAAACTAGCGCAAAACAAGCAGTGTTTGAAATATGGGGTTGCATAGGGGACGAAAAGCTTCGAGGAAGAGCAAACTAACACAACTCTACTATTAGACTTAGTGAAGTGAGACAAACAAGAATGAAAACAAGAGGGTGAGGTAGAATTTTCCAACAAAACCTACTTGAGGTAGGTTTAAGTATGAAGCATTCTTTCTTTCTTTCTTTCTGAAACAAGAAAAAATAAAGTGTATGTCGAGAGTTTGCGTTACCACTTGGGAATGAAAAATATTTTTACTGTTTCTATGCTAGGAAAAGGAGGTGGTTTAGCAGTCTACTGGGATGACATTTACACCTTGGAGTTGAACAAATACGAAGAACATTTTATTGACATGTACATTTCTGATAGTGGTGGTACGAAATGGAGATGCACTTTTATCTATGCGGAACCAAAGGCGAGCCAAAGGTATGTTATGTGGGAAATGTTAAGGCGAATAAAATCACTTGGGTCTGGTTCGTGGTTTATGGTTGGAGATTTTAATGAGGCAATGTGGTAAAATGAGCATTTCTCTCGGATCAAGCATTCACCAAAGCTTATGGCAAATTTTTGTGAGATCATGTCTGAATGTAATTTGTTTTATTTGGGTTTTCATGGAGTTCCTTAGACTTATAACAACTAGTAAATGCACACATGCAATGCTCGTGTAATCTTAATCCGGCTTGAAGATATACCTGAATTTTCTTTACAAAAGTAGCATAAAAATAGTTTGTGTAAGCACCACCAGTGACATGTTAATTTCTTCCTTCAAATGGGTTGAAAAATGTGCTAATCCAATGTAGTTGATGGTATATGCAAGTGACTAGGGGAGGGGGGCACATACCTTGTCCTCACGCTGCCAAAAGAGAAATCCAAAAATCTAAGCACAATCCATTGAAATCAGCAAAACGGATCCACTACCCAGCTGCTACCAAAAGTACCATATCACTGTGTAACCTAGTTATTTCATAGCGCCCATTGGTAATGAAGGTTAATAACTGCTGAATGTGTGCACACAAGGCTGCTTTTGGTTCAGTTTTACGAACCCTGATTTGGGTTCAGTTTTTAGTGCATGCAGACTGCTCCTCTGTTCAGTGAAACATGAATAAATCTTCTTTAAAAGAAATGAAGATAGCAGGGATGAAAGACCTCTGGCCCGGCGGCTGCCTGTTTGACAGCGGCGTGTCCCCTGTTGGCGGCGCTGACGACCTAGGCCCGACAGAGAGGGACGGGCAGGCGGTCTAGGTAGTGTCCATGATGGTCCGACGGCCTGACGCCAACAGACGGCCATGCGGCGTCCCTGACAGGTTCGACGGTGATGGGCGGCCCATGCGGAGCCTCTGACGCGCCCCGGCTGGTTGGCCAGGTGATCTAGGAGGTGTCCCCGATAGCCGGTGTCCTTGAAGTTACAGCGGCGTCGCTACGGTCGAGGCCACGCAAAGGCGATGGGTAGAGGCGGCACAGAGATGTGAGGGGTAGCATCCTTGAAGCTGCTGCAGGTCGAGGTGATGGGGGCGGCGTGCATCGCTGAAGCGAGGTGATGGGGCGGCACTGTGGGGTGGTTCGCTGTGGCAGTTTCCTTTCGTGTGAAAGGGTACGTAAGCAAGGGTATCGCATGACGGTTCGCTGTGGCAATTTCCTTTTGTGTGAAAGGGTATTTAAGAAAGGGGATCGCATGACGGTTCGTTGAGTTTCCTTTCGTATGAAAGGGTACATAAGGAAGGGGATCAGGGAGAGAAAAGATTGATTAGCAGTAAACGCATTTAGCACTAAATGTGTTTAGTTGCTCACCATTAGGACAATAAGGACTGTCGGATTAACACTAATGGATGGCCGAGATCTGTTGGATCTGCCCCACTGGGTCTTTTTATATTGGTATAGATAAGCAGGAAGGTAATAGAAATGTGAAGGTGCTTCTGGACCGGGCAGTGGCGTGCCCTCAATGGTCCTCTATCTTTCCTGACTGCAAGCTATCTCATATTATCAGCTCTAGGTCAGATCATTGCCCTCTCCTTATTGAACTGATGGGTGCTCCTCATCGTAGTACATTTATTAAACATTTGAAATATGAAGCGTATTGGGAGAGGGAAGATGTGGAGTTGAAACATCAGATTGATTCGTGTTGGACTAAAAGTATTAGAGTAAATGGTCTGGGAGAAGTTGCAAATAATTTGGGAAAGTTGATGAAGTCTCTTCATGGGTGGAGTAAGGTCCACATTGGATATTTACCAAAAAATCTTGAAACTGCCCGTAAAAGATTAAATGTGTTGTCTAAAAGAAATGATCATCAGGCAATAGTGAGGAAGAAAATTTTAAAGGAAATGGATGAGCTTCTGATTAAGGAAGAAATCATGTGGAAGCAGAGATCATGTTTAGATAAAATGAAATGGAGAGACAGGAACACAAAAAAAAAATCATAGGAAGGCCACTTGGAGAGGGAAGAAGAATAAGATTTCTGCAATCAGAAGAAATGATGGGTCTCTTTCTCATGTTATCGAAGAAATTAAAGGTATCACAAATTCTTTCTTCAAGGATCTTTATTCCTGCGACTCTGTGGTAAATCCATCTCGTATTATTTCTCTTGTGAAACCATTGGTTACTGATCAAATGAATGAGGATCTTTGTAAACCTTTTTCTGAGCAAGAAATCAGCGATACCCTCTTCCAAATAGGGCCGTTGAAGGCTCCGGGACCCAATGTGTTTCCTGCCAGGTTTTTTCAAAGAAATTGGGGTTTGCTTAAAGAAGATATTGTTCGTGCTATCCAGCAATTCTTTATATCTAGAAGTATGCCTGATGGGATAAATGATACAACTATTGTACTTATTCCTAAGTTGAAGAATCCTGAGTCGATAAAGGACTTTCACCCAATCAGCCTTTGTAATGTGATTTATAAAATTATATCCAAGTGTCTTGTCAACAGACTGAGACCTCTACTGGATGGTATGATTTCTCCTACACAAAGTGCTTTTATCCCTAGAAGATTAATATCTGATATATAATGCCCTCATCGCTTTTAAATGTATTGATCAATTGTAAGTACAGTACGGTTTTTACGCCCAAATATGCGAGTGTCGTGTTCCCCACAGGGACTAGGCAACGGCGACTTTGCTCGGCTAAATCTAGGTAACACAATTTCAAGAGACGAGTGCAGGAAATAAAACCTAACACTAACAAGAAGTAAGCAAAGTCGACGACAAAGAAAATGAAAATAAGCAAAAAGGGAGATTCAGATTATCTTCTCTATATGTTTGGTGTTTTTTTTATTACTAGAGACAACAAAAACTAACACAAAAGGGAAGTAGCGTGACAAAACATGTACAGAGGGAAGTAAAAAGTTTATATGACAGAAGATAGATGTTTCACATAAAAACACACACACATATTTATATATCACAGGGCATCACACACATATATGAATATTACTATTTCACTAAGCAAGGTATGACAGATCAAGTACTTCACATCATAAACATATATATTCACATGTACATAGCTAACACAGGAACTAAGAATTAAAGAGGTTCAAACTTCTCACTTGACAGAGAACACAAACAGCACAAAAATTGTCAAGTAATCTTGGTTTATACAAACCACAAACTGACAGTCACATATAAATCTAGCGCAAAACAGTTTACAATTGAACAAGTCCCAACACAAAGTGTTCACTGAACACACACACACACACACCACACAAACACACATATATATATACACACACACAAGGAGCAACATAAGGAGGAGGTTTAGAGCAGAGCTTCAACAGTTTCAAGCAAAGGAGGAGCAGCAGAGAGATGAGCAGCAACGTGGGGTTGACAGGATGAGTAGAAGGAAGAGGAGGAGCAGCGAGGTGAAAGAGAAGAAAGAATAGGAGGTAGCAGCATCAGGTTCAGGAAAGAAGAAGGGCGGCGGGGATGCGGGAAGAAGAAGTAGAAGAGCAACAACAGGGTTAGGAGAAGAAGAAAGGTGAGGAGCAGCAGGGAGATGCATGGGCGGCGGCGTGAGGTGATGAGGCGGCGCTGTGGATGGTGGTCGATGGAGGCGCAAGGTGATGGTGGAGGTGTTGGTGGCGCGCTGGGGTGCGGTGGTGCTGGTGATCGATGGCGCGGAGGTGCACCACCACGCCAGCCTGGTCGTGGCGGCGGTCGGAGGTGAAGGAGGGGTGAGGGAGAGAGATGTGATGCCAGACCCGATTGCAATGGAGATGCGGCTAGGGATTTTGATCCCCTCCCGATCAGATCTGTACGTTTTCACTTTGGCCCGCCTTCTTCCTTCTTTCTTCCCAAGTTGGTCCTCCCATCTTTAGTTTGGCCCCTCGGTTACTTCTTTCCTTCACACTCAATTCCTTGACTCCATCACTTGATCATTTGTAGTACAAGAGTTTTGTGCCTTGTCGCACTTTTCTGCAAAATAAACAAGTGACTAGTCAACAATCCTTTTATATGATTTTCATGCAATATTCAATAATTCTTAGCAAGAATAGATGGGCACATCTCAGGAAATGGTGAATTTGTGTGTCAAAATTATATATATGAAATGTGCTTATCAAGTTCCCGCACACTTAAATCTTTTCTTGTCCTCAAGCAAAGGAATATGACAAGAGCAAGATAGTGAATATTGAGCTGACTAAAGAATGTCCAAGTGAAGTAGATCTCTATACAGTGCATGCTTTGAACTTTGCTAGTGAAAATTAATGGTTAGGAGTGCTTCAAAGCAATATGATACTAGTAGACTTGGCCATTTTAAACTTTTACAATGATAAAAGAATATCAACTAGTTCAAATGATGATTGTGCCAAAAGGGTTCCTAAAGAGGGCATGATCCCAAAAAAACTTATTACCTGGAACATAACATTATGGTTGAAGCACTTATTGAATTTGAAGGAAGTAATGATAATATTTTATCAGTCTCACCAAAGGAACATACCACTGATCCCGAGAACATGGTATACACCTGGCTCAACCAATTATTAGTTTTTTTGTTTGTCTCCCCAAAGGAACATACCACCGATCGAGAGAACATGGTATACACCTGGTTCGACAATTACATTTTTTATTATTAATTACTGCCCAAGCTAACCCAATTTCACATGCCACCGATCCAGGGAACATGACATGCTACTGTAGGTAGTCAGACTTATTTATTCATTATTACTTATCTTAAATGAACAACGCATAAGCACAAAAATAGGAATCATCACTTCTCCATGTCTGGTTCACATGCTACCGATCCAGGGAACATAGCATACTAGTCCATAGTGGTAAAGTGATTGCTCTCAATGGGAACACAATAGGCACAAACTCAGCATCTAACACTTAATGATCTAAGTGTATCAAGGTAAAAGCAGAAAATGATTAAGTTTACTAGTGCCCTAGGGATTTGTGCACTCAAAACTAATAGCTTTCACTACTTTCAGCAAAGCAAATAGGGTGTAGATCACTAGTTTACAAGGAATTCAACAATCAGTTCACCTATTCTCATCAAGCACCATATGACAAAGGTGAAATTCAATGGGACGACATTTAAGAAATGGCACAAGCAACCCAAATAGCAATTTAATCCAGCAAGCATCAATGAATGATGATTTCAAAATGGGTCATGAAACAGCTCACCGGGCTTTGATGATGTAGCACTCGCTCGATCATCTCACCAACGACAGCTCTTCTCCTTTGCTTCCTCGTGCATGCTCCAGCTTCACTCTTCTTCATGTGTGATCCATGCTTCTCCTCATCACCATGCTCCGAGTCCACCAGGGTCCCAAGGAATGTCACCTCGAACCTGGTCAGCATGAAGTGAACGGTGCAGAAGCAAAAACCTGAAAGAACACTCAACAAAAGAGACAATGCAAGCGGTACGCATAATACCCTCCAGGTCATCAATTGAGTATCCAATTACATAAGGATAGCTATAAAGCACATGCTTAGGATGGTAGAAATCAGCAAGGTCTGTTGGGGAACATAGCAGAAATTCAAAATTTTCTACGCATCACCAAGATCAATCTATGGAGTAATCTAGCAACGAGGGGAAGGAGAGTGCATCTACATACCCTTGTAGATCGCTAAGCGGAAGTGTTCAAGTGAACAGGGTTGATGGAGTCGTACTCGTCGTGATCCAAATCACCGATGATCCTAGTGCCGAACGGACGGCACCTCCGTGTTCAACACACGTACAGCCCGGTGACGTCTCCTACGCCTTGATCCAGCAAGGGGAGAAGGAGAGGTTGGGGAAGACTCCATCCAGCAGCAGCACGACGGCGTGGTGGTGGTCGAGGAGCGCGGGACTCCAGCAGGGCTTCACCAAGCACTACGAGAGACGAGGAGGGAGAGGGGTAGGGCTGCGCCAACAGGGAGAGCAAATCACATGTGTTGGGCAGCCCAAAACCTCAAGTATATATGGGGGGAGGGGAGGGGCTGCGCCCCCACCTAGGGTTCCCTCCCTAAGGGTGGCGGCCAGCCCTAGATCCCATCTAGGGGGCGGCCAAGGGGGGAGAGAGGGGGGCACACCACTAGGTGGGCCTTAGGCCCATCTGAGCCTAGGGGTTGCCCCCTTCCCCTCTTAGAGGCACCTTGGGCCTTGGTGGGAGGCGCCCCAGCCCAGCTAGGGGCTGGTACCTTCCCACTATTGGCCCATGTAGGCCTCCGGGGCTGGTGGCCCTACCTGGTGGACCCCGGGACCCCTCCGGTGGTCCCGGTACACTACCGGTGATGCCCAGAACACTTCCGGTGGCCGAAACCATGCTTCCTATATATCAATCTTTACCTCCGGACCATTCTGGAACTCCTCGTGACGTCCGGGATCTCATCCGGCAATCCGAACAACATTCGGTAACCACGTATATACTTTCGCTATAACCCTAGCGTCATCGAACCTTAAGTGTGTAGACCCTACGGGTTCGGAAGTCATGCAGACATGGCCGAGACAACTCTCCGGTCAATAACCAACAGCGGGATCTGGATACCCATGTTTGCTCCCACATGCTCCACGATGATCTCATTGGATGAACCACGATGTCAAGGACTTAATCAATCCCGTATACAATTCCCTTTGTCTAGCGGTACGATACTTGCCCGAGATTCGATCGTCGGTATCCCGATACCTTGTTCAATCTTGTTACCGGCAAGTCTCTTTACTCGTTCCGCAACACATAATCCCGTGATCAACTCCTTGATCACATTGTGCACATTATGATGATGTCCTACCGAGTGGGCCCAGAGATACCTCTCCGTTTACATGGAGTGACAAATTCCAGTCTCGATTCGTGCCAACCCAATAGACACTTTCGGAGATACCTGTAGTGTACCTTTATAGCCACCCAGTTACGTTGTGACGTTTGGCACACCCAAAGCACTCCTACGGTATCCGGGAGTTGCACAATCTCATGGTCTAAGGAAATTATACTTGACATTAGAAAAGCTTTAGCATACGAACTACATGATCTTGTGCTAGGCTTAGGATTGGGTCTTGTCCATCACATCATTCTCCTAATGATGTGATCCCGTTATCAACAACATCCAATGTCCATGGTCAGGAAACCGTAACCATCTATTGATCAACGAGCTAGTCAACTAGAGGCTTACTAGGGACATGGTGTTGTCTATGTATCCACACATGTATCTGAGTTTCCTATCAATACAATTCTAGCATGCATAATAAACGATTATCATGAACAAGGAAATATAATAATAACCAATTTATTATTGCCTCTAGGGCATATTTCCAACAGTCTCCCACTTGCACTAGAGTCAATAATCCAGTTCACATCGATATGTGATTAACACTCAAGGTCACATCCCCATGTGACTAACACCCAAAGAGTTCTGGGTTTGATCATGTTATGCTTGTGAGAGAGGTTGTAGTCAACGGGTCTGCAACATTCAGATCCGTATGTACTTTGCAAATTTCTATGTCATCTTGTAGATGCAACTACTACACTACATTTGGTGCCATTTCAAATAACTGTTCTACTTGGAGCTATTCTAAATTGTTGCTCCATTATACGTATCCGTATCTCTACTCAGAGCTATCTGGATAGGTATTAAGCTTGCATCGATGTAACTCTTTACGTCGAACTCTTTATCACCTCCATAACTGAGAAACATATCCTTATTCCTCTAAGGATAATTTAGACCGCTATCTGGTGATCTACTCCTAGATCACCTTTGTACCCTCTTGCCAAATATGTGGCAAGGCACACATCAGGTGTGGTACTCAGCATGGCATACCGTATGGAGCCTATGACAAAAGCATAGGGGACGACCTTCGTCCTTCCTCTTTCTTCTGCCGTGGTCGTGCTTTAAGTCTTAACTTCATACCTTACAACTCAGGCAAGAACTCCTTCTTTGACTGATCCATCTTGAACACCTTCAAGACCATGTCAAGGTATGTGCTCATTTGAAAGTACCATTAAGCGTTTTGATCTTATCCTTATAGATCTTGATGCTCAATGTTCAAGTAGCTTAATCCAGGCTTTCCATTGAAAAACACTTTCCAAATAATCCTATATGCTTTCCAGAAATTCTACGTCATTTCTGATCAATAATATGTCAACAACATATATTCATCAGAAATTCTATAGTGCTCCCACTCACTTCTTTGGAAATACAAGTTTCTCATAAACTTTGCATACACCAAAAATCTTTGATCATCTCATCAAAGCACACTTCCAACTCCGAGATGCTTACTCCAGTCCTTAGAAGGATCGCTGGAGCTTTGCATACTTGTTAGCATCTTTCAGGATTGACAAAACCTTCTTTTGTATCACATACAACTTTTCTTACAAAAAATTGGTAAGAAAACTTGTTTTGACATCCATCTGTAAGATTTCATAAATAATGCAGTAATCGCTAATATAATTCCAACAGACTCTTAGCATCGCTACGAGTGAGAAAGTCTCATTGTAGTCAACTCCTTGAACTTGTCGGAAAACATCTTAACGACAAGTCGAGCTTTCTTAATGGTGATACTTGCCATCATTGTCCGTCTTCCTTCTAAAATCCATATGTACCTAACAGCCTTACGACCATCAAGTAGTTCTTCCAAAGTCTACACTTTGTTTTCATATATGGATCCTCTCTCGGATTATATGGCCTCGAGCCATTTTGGAATCCAGGCCCACCATCGCTTCTCCATAGCTCGTAGGTTCATTGTTGTCTAGCAACATGACTTCCAAGACAGGATTACGTACCACTCTGAAGTAGTACGCATCCTTGTCATCCCACGAGGTTTGGTAGTGACTTGATCTGAAGTTTCATGATCACTATCATAAGCTTCCACTTCAATTGGTGTAGGTGCCACAGGAACAGCTCCCTGTGCCCTGCCACACACTAGTTGAAGAGACGGTTCAATAACCTCATCAAGTCTCCACCATCCTCCCACTCAATTCTTTCGAGAGAAACTTTTCCTCGAGAAAGGAGCCGATTCTAGAAACAATCCCTTATTGCTTTCGGATCTGAGACAGGAGGTATACCCAACTATTTTGGGTGCCCTATGAAGATGCATTTATCATCTTGAAACTTTTTCACATAAGCGTCGCAGCCCCAAACTTTTAAGAAATGACAGCTTAGGTTTCTCTAAACCATAGTTCATACGATGTCATCTCATCGGAATTACGTGGTGCCCTATTTAAAGTGAATGTGGTTGTCTCTAATGCCTAACCCATAAACTATCATGGTAATTTGATAAGAGACATCATGGTATGCATCATACCCAATAGGGTGCAGTTATGATGTTCGGACACACCATCACACTATGGTGTTCCAGGCTGTATTAGTTGTGAAACAATTTCCACAATGTCTTAATTCTGTGCCAAACTCGTAATTCAGATATTCATCTCTATGATCATATCATAGATATTTTATCCTCTTGTCACGACGATCTTTCAACTTCACCCTGAAATTACTTGAACCTTTCAATAATTCAGACTCGTGATTCATCAAGTAAATATACTCAACATCTACTCAAATCATCTGTGAAGTAAGAACATAACGATATCCACTACACGCCTCGGCACTCATTGGACTGCACACATCAAAATGTATTACTTCCAACAAGTTGCTTTCTAGTTCCATTTTACTGAAAACGAGGCTTTCAATCATCTTGCCCATGTGGTATGATTTGCATGTCTCAAGTGATTCGAAATCAAGTGAGTCCAAACGGTCCATTTGCATGGAGTTTCTTCATGCATATACACCAATAGACATGGTTCGCATGTCTCAAACTTTTCAAAAACGAGTGAGCCCAAAGATCCATCAACATGGAGCTTCTTCATGCGTTTTATACCGATATGACTTACGTGGCAGTGCCACAAGTAGGTGGTACTATCATTACTATCTTATATCTTTTGGCATGAACATGTGTATCACTACGATCGAGATTTAATAAACCATTCATTTTAGGTGCAAGACCATTGAAGGTATTATTCAAATAAACAGAGTAACCGTTATTCTCCTTAAGTGAATAACTGTATTGCGATAGACATAATCCAATCATGTCTATGCTCAACGGAAACACCAATCTCGATGGTAGAGGGAGCGTGCGATGCTTGATCACATCAAGCTTGGGAAAAACTTCCAACACATATCGCCAGCTCACCTTTAGCTAGTCTCCGTTTACTCCGCAGCCTTTTATTTCGAGTTTACTAACACTTAGCAACCGAACCGGTATCTAATACCATGGTGCTACTAGGAGTACTAGTAAAGTACACATTAACACAATGTATATCCAATATACTTCTATCGACCTTGCCAGCTTTCTTATATACCAAGTATCTAGGGTAATTCTGCTCCAGTGGTTGTTCCCCTTATTACAGAAGCACTTAGTCTCGGGTTTGGGTTCAACCTTGGGTTTCTTCACTAGAGCAGCAGCTGATTTGCCGTTTCATGAAGTATCCCTTCTTGCCCTTGCCCTTCTTGAAACTAGTGGTTTCACCAACCATCAACAATTGATGCTCCTTCTTGATTTCTACTTTTGTGGTGTCAAACATCACGAATATCTCAAGGATCATCATATATGTCCCTGATATATTATAGTTCATCACGAAGCTCTAGCAGCTTGGTGGTAATGAGTTCGGAGAAACATCACTATCTCATCTGGAAGATCAACTCCCACTCGATTCGAATGATTTTTGTACTCAGACAATTTGAGCACAAGCTCAACAATTGAGCTTTTCTCCCTTAGTTTGCAGGCTAAGAAAATCGTCGGAGGTCTTATACCTCTTGACATGGGCACGAGCCTGAAATCCCAATTTCAGCCCTCGAAACATCTCATATGTTTCGCGATGTTTCAAAACATCTTCGGTGCCTCAACTCTAAACCGTTTAACTGAACTATCACGTAGTCATAAAAATGTGTATGTCAGATGTTCGCAACATCCACAGACGACGTTCGAGGTTCAGCACACTGAGCGGTGCGTTAAGGACACAAGCCTTCTATGAAGCAATGAGGACAATCCTCAGTTTACGGACCTAGTCCGCATAATTGCTACTATCAACTTTCAACTAAATTTTCTCCAGGAACATATCTAAACAATAGAACTGAAGCGCGAGCCACAATATAATTTGCGAAGACCTTTTGACTATGTTCAGGATAATTAAGTTCATCTTATGAACACCCACTCAGATAGACATCCCTCTATTCATCTAAGTGATTACATGATCCGAGTCAACTAGGCCGTGTCCGATCATCACGTGAGACGGACTAGTCATCATCGGTGAACATCTTCATGTTGATCGTATCTACCATACGACTCATGCTCGACCTTTCGGTCTCTTGTGTTCCGAGGCCATGTCTGTACATGCTAGGCTCATCAAGTCAACCTAAGTGTTTCGCATGTGTCCCGAGGCCATGTTTGTACATGCTAGGCTCGTCAACACCCGTTGTATTCGAACGTTAGAATCTATCACACCCGATCATCACGTGGTGCTTCGAAATAACGAACCTTCGCAACGGTGCACAGTTAGGAGGAACACTTTCTTGAAATTATTATGAGGGATCATCTTATTTACTACCGGTGTTCTAAGTAAACAAGATACAAAAACATGATAAACATCACATGCAGTCAAATAATAGTGACATGATATGGCCAATATCATATAGCTCCTTTGATCTCCATCTTGGGGCTCCATGATCATCTTGTCACCGGCATGACACCATGATCTCCATCATCGTGTCTCCATGAAGTTGCTCGCCAACTATTACTTCTACTACTATGGCTAACACGTTTAGCAATAAAGTAAAGTAATTTACATGGCGTTTCTCAATGACACGCAGGTCATACAAAAAATAAAGACAACTCCTATGGCTCCTGCCGGTTGTCATACTCATCGACATGCAAGTCGTGATTCCTATTACGAGAACATGATCTCATACATCACATATATATCATTCATCACATCCTTTGGCCATATCACATCACAAAACACTTGCTGCAAAAACAAGTTAGACGTCCTCTAATTGTTGTTGCAAGTTTTTACGTGGCTGCTATAGGTTTCTAGCAAGAACGTTTCTTACCTACGCCAAAACCACAACGTGAATTGCCAATTTCTATTTAACCTTCATAAGGACCCATTCATCGAATCCGATCCGACTAAAGTGGGAGAGACAGACACCCGCCAACCACCTTATGCAACTAGTGCATGTCAGTCGGTGGAACCGGTCTCACGTAAGCATACGTGTAAGGTTGGTCCGGGCCGCTTCATCCCACGATGCCGCCGAATCAAGATAAGACTAGTAACGGTAAGATAATTGACAATATCGACGCCCACAACTACTTTGTGTCCTACTCGTGCATAGTAACTACGCATAGACCTAGCTCATGATGCCATTGTTGGGGAACGTAGGAGAAATTCAAAATTTTCTACGCATCACCAAGATCAATCTATGGAGTAATCTAGCAACGAGGGGAAGGAGAGTGCATCTACATACCCTTGTAGATCTCTAAGTGGAAGCGTTCAAGTGAACGGGGTTGATGGAGTCGTACTCGTTGTGATCCAAATCACCGATGATCCTAGTGCCGAACGGACGACACCTCCGTGTTCAACACACGTACAGCCCGGTGACGTCTCCTACGCCTTGATCCAGCAAGGGGAGAAGGAGAGGTTGGGGAAGACTCCATCCAGCAGTAGCACGACGGCGTGGTGGTGGTGTAGGAGCGCGGGACTCCAGCAGGGCTTCGCCAAGCACTACGAGAGACGAGGAGGGAGAGGGGTAGGGATGCGCCAACAGGGAGAGCAAATCACATGTGTTGGGCAGCCCCAAACCTCAAGTATATATAGGGGGAGGGGAGGTGCTGCACCCCCACCTAGGGTTCCCTCCCTAGGGGTGGCGGCCAGCCTTAGATCCCATCTAGGGGGCGGCCAAGGGGGGAGAGAGGGGGGCGCACCACTAGGTGGGCCTTAGGCCCATCTGAGCCTCGGGTTTGTCCCCTTCCCCTCTTGGAGGCGCCTTGGGCCTTGGTGGGAGGCGCCCCAGCCCACCTAGGGGCTAGTCCCTTCCCACTATTGGCCCATGTAGGCCTCCAGGGCTGGTGGCCCTACCTGGTGGACCCCCGGACCCCTCCGGTGGTCCCGGTACACTACCGGTGATGCCCGTTACACTTCCGGTGGCCAAAACCATACTTCCTATATATCAATCTTTACCCCGGGACCATTCCGGAACTCCTCGTGACATCCGGGATCTCATCCAGGACTCCGAACAACATTCGGTAACCACGTATATACTTTCCCTATAACCCTAGCGTCATCGAACCTTAAATGTGTAGACCCTACGGGTTCGGAAGTCATGCAGACATGGCCGAGACAACTCTTCGGTCAATAACCAACAGCGGGATCTGGATACCCATGTTGGCTCCCACATGCTCCACGATGATCTCATCGGATGAACCACGATGTCAAGGACTTAATCAATCCCATATACAATTCCCTTTTTCTAGCGGTACGATACTTGCCCGAGATTCGGTCGTCGGTATCCCGATACCTTGTTCAATCTCGTTAACGGCAAGTCTCTTTACTTGTTCCGTAACACATGATCCCGTGATCAACTCCTTGATCACATTGTGCACATTATGATGATGTCCTACCGAGTGGGCCCAGAGATACCTCTCCGTTTACACGGAGTAACAAATCCCAGTCTCGATTCATGCGAACCCAACAGACACTTTCGGAGATACCTATAGTGTACCTTTATAGCCACCCAGTTACGTTGTGATGTTTGGCACACCCAAAGCACTCCTACGGTATCCGGGAGTTCCACAATCTCATGGTCTAAGGAAATGATACTTGACATTAGAAAAGCTTTAGCATACGAACTACATGATCTTGTGCTAGGCTTAGGATTGGGTCTTGTCCATCACATCATTCTCCTAATGATGTGATCCCGTTATCAACGACATCCAATGTCCATGGTCAGGAAACCATAACCATCTATTGATCAACGAGCTAGTCAACTAGAGGCTTACTAGGGACATGGTGTTGTCTATGTATCCACACATGTATCTGAGTTTCCTATCAATACAATTCTAGCATGGATAATAAACGATTATCATGAACAAGGAAATATAATAATAACCAATTTATTATTGCCTCTAGGGCATATTTCCAACAAGGTCTACACTAACATGAGGATGATACTTATCATTAAGCTCAAGACTAGCATAAGAATGATATGTTTCATTAAGCATAGGTCTAGCACGAGGAAAGTAACTGTGATCATCACTAATGTGAGTAATGCCACTAACAGGGTATATATGATCATATCCAATCAAATACTTTTTCAAATCTACTTTAATAGATGGCATCATGCAATGCATGGTAGAAGCAAAAGAATCATAAGGACGCATGTCATCGAGAGGATTAGATAAACCTGCTAGATCAAGCTCTTGTACGACGATAGGCAAATGAATTTCTAGTTCTTCAAGTTCAACTACAACAGCTTCTTGTACTTCTTCAGGAGAGATAGAGATTGTGTCTTCAACTTGATCACTTGGGTAGTCGATTTCTTGGTCATCTTGTTCCTTGTCTTCTAGTTCATCTTCAATCTGAGGTATCTCTTCCTCTGCGCTCTTGCTATCTTGCTCAGCTGGATGTGACGGTGATGGAACTTCACACACCTCAAGGGATATCCCAGAAACACTCAGCTCAAGGAGGGATGAGATACTGCACCCGACATTGATATTCTTCTCAATTTTCCTTACTTCTTCCACTAGCTCTTTTCCACTCTTGATCTTCTTCATTTCCTCTAGTATCACCGGCCTAATTGGATCATCTTAAGCACTCCAAGTGAACTCGAGACTAAGCAATGTGATCTTGTCTATATCATCAAAGTCATCTTGTGTGGGCACTTGTGCATGAGATCGCTCAACAGGTGCTGGAGTTGTTGGTTGACCAAGTGGAGGACCATTTAACTCCATTGGCAACATCTCCTGGTGTTGAGGTACATGAGTAGGAGGTGAATAAAATTGTTGTGGTTCATAGTTGTTGTTGTCCTCTTCATACCTAAATCCCTGCATATGATTACTAGAAGCAAATGGTGAGATCTCAGGGTTGTTGCTCCTATATGACATATTCTGGTTTCAGGCCACCCATGTGAGTAATTGTTTTGGTATGAGCTATGCTCTTGAGCGAAGCTCATGCCAAAACAATCTGGAGGGTGAGAGTAACCATGCAGACATTCGGCGGGCGAATGGCCCTGAAATCCACAAATATGGCAGGTAGGAGCAACATAAGGATGACCTCTAGAATAAGGATCATAAGAGCTAGGCCTATCCTCAAAAACTACTTCTCGCTGCCGAGCTAAATCATCTAATCGATGGGAAATCTTACTTATCAGTTCTTGAATACTTTCCGTGCTATTTGTAGTGTTGCTCGCATAAGCATGATGATCTCAGTAGTAATCCATAACCGAGAAGATAGTTCTAACCTGCAAAAAGGAAAAGAAAACAAAGAGGAAATCAACTGGAACAAGGGTTAGGAGTTAGAAATATATCGCATATATATGGCACAAACTAGAAAAAGAAGAAAAACCTAGTCTATAGCCTAACACGTTCACTCGACGCTAGTCCCCGGCAACGACGCTAAAATGATCAATTGTATGTACAGTAGGGTTTTTACGCCCAAATCTGCGAGTGTCTTGTTCCCCATAGGTACTAGGCAACGACGACTATGCTCGGCTAAATCTAGGTAACACAATTTTAAGAGACGAATGCAGGAAATAAAACCTAACACTAACAAGAACTAACCAAAGTTGACGACAAAGAAAATGAAAATAAGCAAAAGGGAGATTCAGATTATCTTCACTATATTTTTGGTGTTTTCTTATTACTAGAGACAACAGAAACTAACACAAAAGGAAGTAGCATGACAAAACATATACAGAGGGAAGTAACAAGTTTATATGACAAAAAATAGATGTTTCACATCAAAAACACACACATATTTATATATCACAGGGCACCACACACATATATGAAGATTACTATTTCACTAAGCAAGGTATGACAGATCAAGTACTTCACATCACAAACATATATATTCACATGTACATAGCTAACACGGGAACTAAGAATTAAAGAGGTTCAAACTTCTCACTTGACGGAGAACACAAACAACACAAAAATTGACAAGTAATCTTGGTTTATACAAACCACAAACTAGCAGTCACATATAAATCTAGCGCAAAACAGTTTACAATTGAACAAGTCTCAACACAAAGTGTTCACTGAACACACACGCACACACACACACACACAAAAGGAGCAACATAAGGAGGAGGTTCAGAGCAGAGCTTCAACAGTTTCAAGCAGAGGAGGAGCAGCAGAGAGATGAGCAGCAGCGTGGGGGTGAGGGGATGAGCAACAACAAGAGGAGGAGCAGCGGGGTGAATGAGAAGAAAGAAGAGGAGGTAGCAGCAGCAGGTTCTGGAAAGAAGAAGGGCTACGGGGATGCGGGAAGAAGAAGTAGAAGGGCAGCAGCAGGGTTAGGAGAAGAAGAAAGGTGAGGAGCAGCAAGGAGATGCATGGGCGGTGGCACGAGGTGATGAGGCGGCGCTATGGATGGTGGTGGATGGAGGCGCGAGGTTATGGTGGAGGTGTTGGTGGCGCGGTAGGGTGCGGTTGTGCTGGTGATGGATGGCGCAGAGGCACACCACCATGCCAGCCTAGCCGTGGCGGCGGTCGGAGGTGAAGAAGGAGGGGTGAGGGAGAGAGATGTGATGCCAGGCCTGATTGCAATGGAGATGCGGCTAGGGATTTTGATCCCCTCCCAATCAGATCTGAACGTTTTCACTTTGGCCCTCCTTCTTCCTTCTTTCTTCCCAAGTTAGTCCTCCCATCTTTAGTTTGGCCCCTCGGTTACTTATTTCCTTCACACTCAGCTCCTTGAATCCATCACTTGATCATTTGTAGTAGAAGAGTTTTGTGCCTTATCGCACTTTTCTGCAAAATAAACAAGTGACTAGTCAACAATCCTTTTATATGATTTTCATGCAATATTCGATAATTCTTAGCAAGAATAGATGGGCACACCTCAAGAAATGGTGAATTTGTGTGTCAAAATTATATATATGAAATGTGCTTATCATGTATGCACTCTTTGAATACGTTAAAAGATAGTTGTGGTGAATATTGTGCATATAAGTTGGATCTTGCAAAAGCGTATGACCGTGTCGATTGAAATTTCCTGGAAAGTATGCTCCAAGCATATGGCTTTGCTCCAACATGGATTAACTGGATTATGACTTGTGTTACCACTATGAAATTTGCTGTGCGTTTGAACAACCAACTGCTAGAGTCCTTTCAACCTTCACGTGGTCTTAGGCAAGGGGATCCACTATCACCATACTTATTCCTCTGTGTGGCCGAAGCTTTGTCCTTGTTACTTAAAGATGCTTTGGCAAAAGGGGTTATCCAAGATTTCCGACTAAACAGACACGCTCCAGGTATATCCCACCTTCTTTTTGCTGATGATAGTCTCCTATTTTTCAAGGGTAACTTGGATCAAGCTCTAAATATTAAAGGTATTTTGTTGGCTTATGAGGAGGGAATTGGCCAACTATTAAGTCCGGATAAATGCTCCATCTTATTTGGCAAAAAATGCTCTATGGAAGACCAAGTGTCCATCTTGGTTATCCTTAAAATCATGATCAATGGATTTGAGGATAAATATCTGGGCTTGACTGTACCAGAAGGTTGTATGAAGGCGGGTAAGTTTCAATCCACCAAAGATAAAGCTCTCAAGCGGATTTCAGACTGGATTGAAAAATATGCTTCGGGCGGGGTGAAAGAAATCCAAATCAAGTCGTTCATTCAGGCTCTACCGGTTTATGCAATGGGTATTTTTAAATTCCCTACTTCACTATGTGAGGAGTTATCTCAGATTATCAGGAACTTTTGGTGGGGCGATGAAGAGAATAGGAAAAGAACACATTGGCTGGCTTGGGATAAGATGACAAGACCAAAAAGTGAAGGAGGTATGGGCTTTTGGGATCTTCGGCTGTTTAATCAAGAACTTTTGGCGAAACAAGCTTGGCGTCTATTGGTTTTTTCGAACTCTCTGTGCGCAAAGGTGATGAAAGCTAAATATTATCCTCATGGGCATCTCATTGACACGGTTTTCCCTCAAGCCACATCACTTTCTTGGCAAGGTATTATCCATGGCCTCAAACTGCTAAAAAGGCATCATTTGGAGATTGGTCGATGGGACTAGTATAAATATTTGGAGGGATAACTGGATAGCTAGGGATTCTGGCCTACAAATTCCACTAAGAAGAATAGAACTAGGATCAAATGGGTGTCCGAGTTATTCTTGAGTGGGTCTAGGACATGGGATGAGTGAAGGAAATATGCCCTAGAGGCAATTATAAAGTTGTGAAGGAATGCAAGTGATAATTAATGAAGCCTTTGAAGCCATGCCAAGCTCCAAGGACCACATTCCTTGTGAAGGAATTGCTCTATGTGCCAAGGACTATATACAGAATATTGATCAAAACCCTCAGTCCAATCAAGGGCCACAACTCTGATGATGATGAACTTGTTGGCATAATGAAGAATCTGCTATTCAATATCATACATGGTATTCCTATCAACTACCACGATTTCTTCATGAGGACTTTGGCCAATGTAGCTCTGTCACCGTTTGAGTTGACGCCTTACGCTCCCTGGATTATGAGATTCATCCGATCAAGGTCTTCAATCAACTATAAGGCTGACTATCAAAATCATCTCAGCTACTTGCCGCCGATTGAAGTCCTCAAAAGGACTATTTCCTCAGCCGATGAGAAGGGCAAGGTTGCTGTCATTGATGAAGGCACTGTTCATTAGATGGACAGTTTTGCAAGGCTGCATCATATTCCAACAATGACGACTCTGCCACACATGATACTGCCGCAAATGCTTCAAAGCAATATCCTCAAGCCACTGCTCCGTGTGTGATGGCTGATCGTGCGCTTCTCCTTAGTCTTCATCAGAAGGTCGATCGCAACCACAAGTGGGTCAAGCGTCAGTTTGGTTCAATTCTTCAGAATATGACAATCACGCTGAACACTGTGAAGAAGAACCATTACTACCTGCATGAAGTTTTTGATCGCACTTGGGCCGTATTGCCTCACCTCTACGGTGAGGAAGATCTCAAGCAGATGGGCTTCAAACAGGACTTTGACTAGTCACAACCACCTTCGAAGAAATTCAAGAAGGTCAAAGTTCCTCATTTAGTCGCCAGCTCATATTCTTCATCACGCGAGACAGATGAAGCTGAAGATTTGAATGACACCGTAGCAGGCCCTACTCCAATGGACGACCCCAACAATGCTGGCGCTCCTCCATCGACGTCATGATGATATTCTTCACGGGCGTTAGTCCTCATTTTTCGTCCCTTTTGGTCATTCGATGACAGGGGGAATTTGAGTTAGTCTTCAAGCGGGTCTCTATATATGGGCGTTTTTTGTTAAGTTACAACTCTCGCTCTTCTGAAGTGTTTGTTGGTCGAGTTGTAAACTTAAGTCCTATGGTGGTCTGATACTTTTGCTCTGTTTTCCGCATGCTATTTCCTCAAGTTCGTTAACGCACGCATGTTGATTTACATCAGTCACCATATTTCATCATGCATTTCAAATTCTTCATATCATATGTTAAATGCGTGTATGAATTATAAGATATAGGGGGAATCTCCATGATTCTACTCTACAATGTGCTTTTGCTATTCAAAGTAAATTCCTCACATATGCACATCTTCAAGGGGAGTTCTTCTATACCTTGCAATCAAATTCCTCAATATCAGTATTTACACTTCATATGTTTATCACCGTTGAAAACTTAACCTATATTGCCATCAATCGCTAAAAGGGGGGAGATTGTAAGTGCATCTAGTACCCCTTAGCGATTTTGGTGTATTGAAGACTTATAGGTTAAGGGACTAATGCATCTGTGAGTGTACACGGGTCTATATGTCTATGAGGAGTTTGATATTTACGATGAAAGTCGACCCCTAAAAATGAATGTCTTCAGCTGAAGACTTCGGTTTTCTTGAAGACTTTGAAAGTAAGAAATTGGTGCGACCTTGAAGACTTGATATACATGCGAGGATTATGAAGCGTGAAGACTTTTGTTTTCATAGTTTTATTTCTCTTTCTTGAGTCATAGGAAACATTGTACTGTTAAATGGGATTGAGGTAAAACTAAGGAAAAGTTTCCAAGTGATGCTCATCTAAAAATTCTACACCTACCCAATCCTTTTGAGTGAAGCCATTGGAAATCATACAGTTCAATGAATTTCTTCAGTGGCAAAGATGAGGATTTTCTGTTCTCTGAGGAATTTGTTCTGATTGAGGAGTTAGGAATTCGCCAGTGCGGATTGCCTACAAGTGAGGAACATGATAGCCCTGAGGAATTTGATACTCAAATATCCGACCGTTGTTGTGCTACGCGCCAGCTGTCCCAAAATATCTACCCACCTAACAGTCATATCATTAAAGGACATTTATGTCTTATCATGTCGGGTTGCTCCCTAGGCTATAAATAGCCACCCCCTACAACCACTAGTTGGTTGGCTGCTCTGAGAGAAACTCACACTTGTCACTGAGAGCATCCCATCCTCCGAGGACTTTGAGCGAAAATCATCAAGTGAGGAAAAACCCAAACCCATGCACCTACAAATCCAAAGTGATTGAGTATCACTGAAGAGATTGTTCGTTTGTGGAACCGGCGCTCGTTACCTTTGAGGACTGTGCATCCTCCAGACGGTTAGGCATCACGGTCTAGAGCATCCAAGAGGGAACTGTGGACCGCCGAGTGACCGAGTCTGTGAAGATTTGGAAGTCACCTGAAGACTTACCACGAGTGATTGGGCGAGGTCTGTGTGATCTTAGTTCAAGGAGAATACGGTGAGGACTGTGTGTCCAGGACTATGTGTCCTTAGGTTTAAATACCTAGCCGCTCCAACCAGACGCACGACTGTCACAGTAGTTGGAACTGGTCTACCAAATCACCGTCTTCATCAAGCTACTGGTTCTATTTTCTCAACCCTCTCATTTTCTCATTCTTGTGTTGAAGTACTTGATCGTTACTGTTTGAAGACTTTGACTGAAGATTTTCTCAATTTCCTCAATCCTATTTCTTCAGTCACTTTGTCTTTAGCCCGCTTATCCTGTTTACACGCTACTTGTACTTTGTGCTTGTTTTCATTTTATCATGATAACTGTGCTACTACCCTGATAAACTTGCATCTCAGTACTTAATCCGCTGCTAAGTAGTTTGTTGCTTAGTTGAATTTCCTCACCTAGAAATTCCTCAGTGATGAATTTGTAAAAATCGTCTATTCACCCCCCTCTAGTCGATATAATGCACTTTCAATCTTCCAAAAAAAACTACTTGAGGCAGGTTTAAGTATGAAGCATTCTGAAGGCTAAACCTCCGGTCTTCTGGGGCGAAATATTTGTCCCAAACAACATGACACTGAATAGGTGTGTGTTTATTATGTAATCTAACTTTTTTGTTTTTGTAGCAACTCCAGTGGGTATTTTGTTGCAATTTTTACAAAACTGGAACGCTCACAGGTGCATATATATAGACTTTTTTATATTTTTCTTGCGCGGTTTTGATAGTCAAAGATGCATATATGGGAGCAACTACCTGCCAGTTACCCCTGGGGGGGGGGGGGGGTCCCAGCGGGCGCTCTGGGTGATTCGAGCTCGCGACATGTGGTGCGCCAAACCACCGCCATGTGTCACTTGCTGAGTGCACCCACGAAATAGCTTTTTAAAATTGATGCACACATTTTTGGGTCTTTAAAAAATGGATTTTGCAAAGAACGGTTGTGTTTCCAGTGAAGCGCGATTATGCTTTCAGTTTTTGGTTTTATAGATTTCCCTTTTTTGTGATTTGCGATTTGCGATTTTTGTTTCCAATTTGTTTGATTTAGTCTTTTTGGAAAAAAAAGTATGTCCAAACCTATTAACATGGGATCTAGTTTTGAAGTGCTCGTCGTAGATATGCAGTTGTTAAAACGGTTCATTATTTGGACACACATTTTACGAGATAAAACATTTTGGAAAAAAATGAATGAATGAAAAAACACAAAACTTTTTGGTTGCGACAAGTATCACACAATCAGCTAGCCATTTGTCAACACAAGAGAAGGTGCGAGTGATCTTTGCAAAGAATTCTCCTTATCAACTAGTGATTTTGTGCATATATTGGTGAGAGGAAAATCGAGACAAGCATCTTTTTCAGCACATCGAGACAAAGCATTTATGGGGGTTTTTTGTGTGTGGGTGGAACAAGCATATATCGTGTGTGTTTTTAGGGGAAGCATATATAGGTTGTTTTTTTAGATCAAGGGATGCATACATAGGTTGAAAACATAAAGTAGAACACCTGCATCCAGACCCTTCCTATCTAGCCATCCATTCTGCACATAGCCATTCATGCAAATACATTTCTCCTTTTTGTTTCTCTCGCATAAAACATGTTTTAAAGTTCAAACCTTTGCAGCGTGGCAAAGTTTTCTATTTAGAATCTAAGATAAATCTTTCAGATTTTTTTGTCAAATATAAATATACAATTTATGATTTTCTAGATTAAAAAATCATATTTTGTATATTTATGTTTGACAAAAATTTCTGAAAGTTTTATCCTAGATTCTAGATAAAAAGCTTTGCCACGCTGCAAAGGTTTGAATTTCAAGACATGTTCTGTGTGAGAGAAACAAAAAAGAGAAAATTTTATACTCCCTCTATTTTTTCAGTCTGCATATAAGATTTGATCAAAGTCAAACTTTGTCAACTTTGACTAAGTTTATAGAAAAAAATATCAAGATTCAGAATATGATATCAATATTGTTAGATGCATCATGAAATTAATTTTCATACCATATAGCTTTAGTATTATAGATGTTGATATTTTTTTCAATAAAGTTGGTCAAACTTTACAAAGTTTGACTTTGACCAAAGATTATATGCAGACTAAAAAGAAACGAAGGGAGTATAGAAAGTTAGTTGTGTTACACATATCTTAAAACAATATTGAATAGCCAGAATAGCAGGACCCGGGTGCAGATGTTCTAAAAATCCACACTCATACATAGGTGGTTTACTAGCAGGCAGTGTCCAGCCCGTGAGTTTCTAAACTGGGCTGTCGCCCCAGTGCCACATACCACGCGAAACACCAATAAGGGAGCATCATGGGGCTGCCGCTCCATTCAACAACCAGGCAATTCAGCAGGTGTTGTGGGGCGGCCGTGTGGGGCGGACACGATCAACCTCAAGGCAGGGACTGGACGGAGCTGGACGATGTGCTCACAGTTGGGCCAGTTTTATTTTTTTGACAGTACACAGTTGGGCCAGTTAACCTCAAGCGGCAGAAGCAGATTTGAAAATTTTTGTAAGGTTTCACCGGTTCGAGTCTAATGGGCTCGTGATTTGTAGGATTATTTTTTTGACCCACAAACCGTGGAACAATAGTTTCAAGGTATATTTTTATATAGTTATAAACAGTATGTTACAAAGAAACAGGAGAAAAATAGAAGGAAAATAGAAAAGCTAGAAAAAGTATTTAACCAATGGCTGCTTTGGAAATGAAAAACATGATTTGAAA
Source organism: Triticum aestivum (assembly GCF_018294505.1). NCBI lineage: Eukaryota > Viridiplantae > Streptophyta > Magnoliopsida > Poales > Poaceae > Triticum > Triticum aestivum. The sequence goes on from NC_057797.1 coordinate 105,609,574, forward strand.
ATGGATATGGCCAGATCTCAGTCGACTTAGGTTTAACCAAGTTTCGGTCAGATGAAATAGCATGCAAAAAGAAAAAGGAAGAAAAATGTGCGGATCTCAGTGAAAAATCTCACAATATAGCATCGACCAAGACATAACGAAGTTTCAGTCTACTAAGATTTAGCAAGACTGTATAAATATTGTTATCTATCCACTGACGAGTAGTGGTTGAAGATTTATGAAGTGCACCGAGGAGGCCGGTGTGATGGCTTGCTTCATGTTGCTACGACGCAATGACGGACGTCTTTCTTTTAGCTTAGTTGCCTCTATTTTGAATGGAATCCTATATATGTAAGAGATTTATTTTCACTATCTTATTTATTTTGACATGTAAGTTGTCCATATCATCAAGTAGCTCCATCAAATAGTTGACTATCACTTACTCCCACTAGTAGAAAACAGGGCTTTGATTCGGGCCTGGCCAGCCCATTAGTCCCGGTTTTTCACGAACCGGGACCCATGGGGAGCATTAGTCCCGGTTCATGAGTTCAGGGGGCCGGCCGGGGCCTCGTGGGCATTGGTCCCGGTTTGTCTGGATCCATTTGTTTCGGTTCTAGACACGAACCGGGACCAACGGGCCGCGCTCCTGGCCCACAACCATTGATATCGGTTCGTGCCTAGAACCGATACAGAATGGGGGTCTTTAGTCTCGGTTCCTGCCACGAACCGGGACAAATGAGTTGCCTATATATACTTCCTCGCCGGCGAGCAGAGCAGTCCACACTGCTCTGTTTTTTTTGGCCGGCGAGGGGAGGGCATTTGGGTGCTCTAGCTCACCTCCTATGCACATGAGGTGTTTGATGAAATGCCCGAGCCACACTAGTTAAGCTTTCTCCTCTCGAAGCTCGACCTCGGAGCTTCATTTTTCCCGAGATTTGTCTAGATTTAGCAGTCCGTCAAGCCCCGTCCCCATTTTCACCGCTGTCGATCGTCCGCGCCGATCTCGTCGCCGGCACCACCGTGGTGAGCCTCTTGTTCTTATCTTCTTTCTGATTTTTTTTACTTTAGATACATACTTGTCTGATTTTCTTACTTTAGATAGATATTTGTCTGATCTTTTACTTTTGACACACATAATTATATATAATGCACGCAGATGAACCGGTAATGGATGTATGGTGACAGACACACCTCCGAGTACATTAAGGGTGTGCATAATTTTCTCGAAGTGGCTGAGGCAAACAAGCAGAATGGTTTTATGTGTTGTCCATGCCCTATATATGGGAATACGAAGTCTTACTCTAACCGGAAAATCCTTCACACCCTCCTGCTTTATAAGGGTTTCATGCCACACTATAATGTTTGGACAAAGCACGGAGAAACAGGGGTTATGATGGAAGACAACGAAGAAGAAGAGGACGATGACAACTATGTGCCCCCTGAATACGGTGATGCTGCAACGGGGGGAGCTGCTGAAGATCAAGAGGAACCAGACGATGTGCCCGATGATGCTGCAACGGGGGAAGCTGCTGAAGATCAAGAGGAACCAGACGATATGCCCGATGATGATGATCTCCGCCGGATCATTGTCGATGCAAGGACGCAATGCGAAAGTAAAAAGGAGAAGCTGAAGTTCGATCGCATGCTAGAGGATCACAAAAAAGAGTTATACCCCAATTACGAAGATGGCAACACAAAGCTCGGGACCGTACTGGAATTGCTGCAGTGGAAGGCAGAGAATGCTGTGGCTGACAAAGGATTTGAGAAGCTACTGAAAATATTGAAGAAGAAGCTTCCAAAGGATAACGAATTGCTCGACAGTACGTATACATTAAAGAAGGTCGTATGCCCTCTAGGATTGGAGGTGCAGAAGATACATGCATGCCCTAATGATTGCATCCTCTACCGCGGTGCGTACGAGGATTTGAATGCATGTCCGGTATGCGGTGCATTGCGGTATAAGATCAGACGGAATGACCCTAGTGATGTTGACGGCGAGCCCCGCAGGAAGAGGGTTCCTATGAAGGTGATGTGGTATGCTCCTATAATACCACGGTTGAAAGGACTGTTCATAAACGAAGAGCATGCATAATTGATGTGATGGCACAGTGAGGACCGTAAGAAAGACGGGAAGTTGAGAGCACCCGCTGACGGGTCGCAGTGAAGAAAAATCAAGAGAGAGTACTGGGCTGAGTTTGCACGTGACCCAAGGAACATATGGTTTGGTTTAAGCGCGGATGGCATTAATCCTTTCTGGGAGCAGAGCAGCAATCACAACACCTGGCCCGTGACTCTTTGTATGTATAACCTTCCTCCTTGGATGTGCATGAATCGAAAGTTCATTATGATGCCAGTTCTCATCCAAGGCTCTAAGCAACCCGGCAATGACATTGATGTGTACCTAAGGCCATTAGTTGAAATTTTTTTACAGCTGTGGAATGAAAATGGTGTACATGCGCGGGATAAGCACAAACAGGAGGAATTTAACCTGCATGTGTTGCTGTTTGTAACCATCAACGATTGGCCCGCTCAATAACCTTGCAGGATAGACAAACAAGGGATACCACGCATGCATGCATTGTTTAGCTGACACCGAAAGTATATACCTGGACAAATGCAGGAAGAATGTGTACCTGGGCCATTGTCGATTTCTTCCGACCAACCATCAATGTTGAAAGAAAGGCAAGCATTTCAAAGGCGAGGCAGATCACCGGAAGAAGCCCGCCATGCGTACCGGTGATCACGTATTTGCTATGGTCAATGATTTACACGTAATCTTTGGAAAGGGTCCCGGCGGACTAGCTGTTCCGAATGACACTGAGGGACGCGCACCCATGTGGAAGAAGAAATCTGTATTTTGGGACCTACCCTACTAGAAAGACCTAGAGGTCCACTCTTCGATCGACATAATACACACGATGAAGAACCTTTGCGTGAACCTACTAGGTTTCTTGGGCGTGTATGGGAAGACAAAAGATACAGCTGAGGCACGGGAGGACCTGCAACGTTTGCACGAAAAAGACGGCATGCCTCCAAAGCAGTATGAAGGTCCTGCCAGCTACACTCTTACCAAAGAAGAGAAGGAAGTCTTCTTTAAATGCTTGCTTAGTATGAAGGTCCCGACTGGCTTCTCGTCGAATATAAAGGGAATAATAAATATGCCAGAGAAAAAGTTCCAGAACCTAAAATCTCATGACTGCCAAGTGATTACAACGCAACTGCTTCCGGTTGCATTGAGGGGACTTCTACCGGAAAACATCCGATTAGCCATTGTGAATCTATGTGCATTTCTCAATGCAATCTCTTAGAAGGTGATCGATCTAGAAATCATGCCAAGCCTAAGGAGTGATGTGGTGCAATGTCTTGTCAGTTTCGAGCTGGTGTTCCCACCATCCTTCTTCAATATCATGACGCACATCCTAGTTCATCAAATTGACGAGATTGCCATTCTGGGCCCCTATTTCTACATAATATGTACCCCTTTGAGAGGTTCATGGGAGTCCTAAAGAAATATGTCCGTAACCGCGTTAGGCCAGAAAGAAGCATCTCCATGGGCCATCAAACAGAGGATGTCATTATGTTTTGTGTTGACTTCATTCCTGGCTTTAAGAAGATAGGTCTCCTGTAACACCCCGTATGTAACCTGCCATATTTGTATTCCAACTCTTGCCATTTCCAGCACTAAGTTATGTTTTTTCCTTATTGTCGGGTTTTGTCTCCGTGTTGTTTTGTCTTTGTCATGCATCTCATATCATGTCAACATGTGCATTGCATTTGCATACGTGCTCGTCTCATGCATCCGAGCATTTTCCCCGTTGTCCGTTTTGCATTCCGGCGCTCCTATGTCCTCCGGTGTCCCTTTCTACCTCTTTTCATGTGCGGGTGTTAAACGTTCTCGGATTAGACCAAGACTTTCCATGTGGCCTTGGTTTACTACCGGTAGACCGTCTGTCAAGTTTCGTGCCATTTGGACTTTGTTTGATATTCCAATGGTTAACCTAAGGACCGAGAAGGCCTCATCAATTGGTCATTAGTCATTTTTGCCATGTTTGATGTGTGCCTCCTATGAACTTGAGCCCTACATGTGCTTTGAAGTATGCCATGCTATCTTTACAGGGGTGTATGCCATGTATTTTTGTGATCCTTGTGGTGACTAGCACAAGCATGCAAAGTAGGCCTCGTAATGTTGCTGATTTCAGGGACTTAGAAATATTCTAAGTCTTTGCCTGTCATTATTTTTATGGCATGTGTTCTTGTTGCTACAGAGTGATCCATGCCTCTTTTGAGCATCATCAGTAAGGATGTTTTGTAGATATTGTGGTGCTCTATCCATCCATGTCTTTATTTGCAATTATGGAGCACCCTAGCTTGAGTGAATCAAGCTCTACTTTTGCTATAAAATGTTCCTCGTAGAATGTTTACATATTAAGTATTTTTGCCGAGGTTGTTGTAGTTGATCCATGCATGCTATGATGTTGCTCTTGCCATGTTTAGCTTCTATGGCATGTCTACTTGCTGGGTGTATGCTTAGTTTGTCATGCAATGCCTTGTTGTGAGTGCATCAAGCTTGTAAACATGCCTACTTAATATCTATTTTGCCATGTTCCAGTTTTCTACTAAGTCTGAATTTGTTAACTATAATTGCTATGTTCACATGGTTGCCATTGTATTTTCTGATCCCTTTTGGCTTATGGTCAGTAAGGGACTTTTGTTGTATGCTTTGAGTAGCTTCATGCCATGCCTTGCTTTGTCATAATATGTTCCTGTAGCATGTTGTTATCTTGCTCTAAACATTGCTTCCTGATGTTAAATTCCTGGCATGTTGTTATTTCACTAAGTCTGTAACCTGATATCTTCTGCACTTTTGCCATGCTTGTTTGAACCTGCTATTGAGTGAATTAGCCGTAGCTCAGTGTTCATCTTTTATCAAGCATCTTGAGTGGATCCCTGCCATGTATTTTTTGCTATGTTGGAGTGATGTAGCTTGTTGTTCTTGATGCATTTAGATGGCTTCGTGCTGTTAATCGCAGATCGGTGTCATATTTGTTTTGCTTGTCATTTGCAAACCGTGCATCCAATTCCGGTGATCTTTATATCGATTTCGACCGAAATCAACTCCTCTTTTTAGCGGCACTCTTGGTTTTCCAAGTTGAGGCCAGGTTCAATCTTTCCTTTTCAAAACATGCATACACATCGCATATCACATCCCGCATATCATGCCATGTTTTGCATCATGTTGCTTGTGCATTGCACGTGGTTGATTGTGTCTCACTTTGCTTGTTGTTCTTGCTTGGGTAGAGCCAGGAGACGAGTACGTGATCGAGGAGCCCATTGAGTATGTTTACGAGCATCAAGCTAACATCAACTTGGAGAACTTTGGAGGCAAGATGACCATACCCTCGAAATCACTTCTATCTTTGCTTGCTAGATGCTCGCTCTTTTGCTATGCATATGCTACGATACCTACCACTTCCTTATCATGCCTCCCATATTGCCATTTCAAACCTCTAACCCTCATTGTCCTAGCAAACCGTTGTTTGGCTATGTTACCGCTTTGCTCAGCCCCTCTTATAGCGTTGCTAGTTCCAGGTGAAGATTCGAGTTTGTTCCTTGTTGGAACATGTTTACTGTTGGGATACCATTATATTACCTTGTTTACTTAAATGCACCTATATACTTGGTAAAGGATGGAAGGCTCGGCCTTATGCCTGGTGTTTTGTTCCACTCTTGCCGCCCTAGTTTGTTGGAAATTCACCCACAGGATCGATCACATCAAATCACAACAAACACATGCGCACAAAAACTTTTGCCAAGGGCCCTTGTCGTGCCCTCTGTTCTCTTTATTTATCTTTCTGATTTTTCTCACATGGTACAATCTCATGGCCTAGCCGTGTATATATATGCAAAAACATAACCGACGCAAAATCACCTAACCTACTCGTACACGACATCCTACTACTACTCGGACTAGGACACAAACTAGTAATCAATCTTACATGCCTATTACCATGGCATGCAAGCCAATCCGACAGCTCCTTCCTTTCTAATTATACGGCCACGTCCTAGTACGAATCCTAACGGGACTAAGACTAGAACCTCTCACGTGCTTAGCACTTGACCAACTTCAGTTTGGATTACTCCAACATTCAACCCCTAATCCAAACATCCAACACTTTACACGAACGAGACACGCAGACGATCATCTGTTCATCTTGTCAAGCTAGCTGTCTCCGATGACACAACTTACCGGACCACAACTTCGTTCTTCTGCAACGATGACCACCACTTCATCAACATCGCTTTCATGCCGACTTATAGACTGAAATCAATGATTGCATGGACTACCAGCCACGCTGCCACATCTTAGCGTGCTACATGCAGACTAAACGCATAGCCTCATGCAGGAACTCAACTTAACCGGTGTGCGTCCTCTTCACATTGATCTTCATCTTCTCGTCGACTACTTGCACATGGGGAGACACATCTATTCACCCGCCTCATCTTCACTTCGTCTATTTGTCGTTGGTGCCATAACTTACCAAACGACACCTCCTGTCCAGCGGCAACGCAACTCGCCATATACATGCAACTCAACTTCTCTGTATATGAACTCGCCGGAACTCCTTGATCACGAACGGAAAAGCAAGGCACACTTTCATTTTTCCATCCGCTCTCATTCTCAATTCTTCTTCGCCAGTGACGCATCTCAACTGCAGCAGAAGATTCACACACCTGAGCTCTTGGACGCACATTACAAGAACTCATGTGCACAACTTGACGACATCTCGCAACTTTGTCGCCTCTTCCTCGCTCCCCCCGAACGACGATCTTGACGAGATCTTCTAGAACCGCACCTCGGCACAACCTCTCCCGTCAACGATCTCCTTCCCCCTCGTCGTTGTACCACCCAATGACTATATGGCCCGCCCCGAGGCACTAGTCGGGTCACCACCCCGGGGCAAGCGCGACTTCAAATCGACCTAGCTCTGATACCAAATGTTGGAGTAATCCAAACTGAAGTTGGTCAAGTGCTAAGCACGTGAGAGGTTCTAGTCTTAGTCCCATTAGGATTCGTACTAGGACGTGGCCGTATAATTAGAAAGGAAGGAGCTGTCGGATTGGCTTGCATGCCATGGTAATAGGCATGTAAGATTGATTACTAGTTTGTGTCCTAGTCCGAGTAGTAGTAGGATGTCGTGTATGAGTAGGTTAGGTGATTTTGCGTCGGTTATGTTTTTGCATATATATATACACGGCTAGGCCGTGAGATTGTACCATGTGAGAAAATCAGAAAGATAAATAAAGAGAAAAGAGGGCACGACAAGGGCCCTTGGCAAAAGTTTTTGTGCGCGTGTGTTCGTTGTGATTTGATGTGATCGATCCTGTGGGCGAATTTCCAACAATTGGTATCAGAGCAAGGTTGATCTTCTAGTAACAGAGGATCATGGCGGATGACGAGAAGACCAAGCAGCTGGCGAAGTACTTCGGTGTGGCTAAAGTATTTGCTGCTCCGGCGAGTTCGTCGTATCCACGGTTTGATCGCGAGAACTTCGGGGTCTGGAAGGCCCTCATGGAGTGTGGACTCCGCGCCAACGAGCTATGGGACGCGGTGGATCCCGGAGGCGACGCGTTCAAGAAGGAGGGAGCCGAGCACCGGAAGGATTGGCAGGCGGCGTCGGTGATTTACTCGGTGATGCCGATGGATGTCCTCCAGCACCTAATCGCCAAAGCAACGGTGAAGGAGGTGTGGGATACGCTGAAGCTCATGTTCGAGGGACACACCCGTGTCAAGCAAGCCAATCTCCAAACTCTCCTAAGGAACTACGAGACTTTGGTCATGGGAGACAATGAGTCCGTGGATGCGTTCGCTTCACGGGTCGCTACTCTCGTCAATCGGATCCGCGTGCTTGGAGAAAACCTCACGGAGACCTCGGTTGTCCGGCGGTTCTTACGCGCGGCCCCTCCCCGGTACCTGCAAATTGTCACAGCGATCGAACAGTGCGTTGATCTCACGACTCTCTCCATCGACGATCTTGTCGGACGGTACAAGGCTCACAATGAGCGGATGCGGTACAGTCTTGGGGACGGGAGGAACGACGAGCTTGTGATGCTCACAAGGGCGCAGTGGGTCGCTTTGACAAAGGAAAAGCAAGGCGGATCCACGGGCAGCAGCAAGAAGAAGGGGAAGCAGCGTTCGGTAAGAAAGAACTTCGCCGACTCGGATGTCGACTTAGACGATGAGGCTGCACCACAACCGAGAAGAAAGTTTGACATCAGAAAAGTGAGATGTTATAATTGTGGCCTCCTCGACCACTTCAAGGCTGACTGCAAGGAAGCACCGAAGCAGAAGGCGCTCATTGCCCAGCAAGGAGATGATGGTGACATGATGTTGATGAGCGAACTCGTGGACGAGGAGGATCCAGACTCACAAGTGTTGACTAAAGAAATTGTCGAGCTTGCGGAAGAAAAAGTTTGCCATCAAGATTATGGTTCGTAAACTCGTGTCGAAGCTACAGATGCGGAGGGTGATTCCGAAATTTATGTCGATATTACGGGCATAAGTGCCAACTTTGCTGGAGCGGATGCAGCAATAGCTGCGTGTGCTCGACCATGGAGAAGCAGTCTTAGTGTTGGTCAACTGGAGAAGAGGTCCGTAGGTGACCGGAAGAGGGACACAAAAGTTTTGACTCCAGACAAAGTCGTGGCGTCAGAAGACCACGACACGAGCCAGAAAGGTGAGGTTCCGCCAGGAGGAAACGATGTGCGGCGAGATGTGTTGCTCGGACCAGGAGAACGTTGGGCGTACATGACGCTTGAAACGGCAAGGAGCAACGTTGCATCCATGGTGTCATGTAGCCTGGTGAGCACGGGCATCGCGTCAGATGCCACGACATGGGACACGGCAACAAAGCCCGCTACATTCCACACGTCAGGAAGGAGCGTTGCCCTCTCAACGAGCACGCTTGGCAGCCTAGTTGCTGGAGTTGAAGACGGCAACACAGCCACAACCCAAGGTAGAAGCAGTACGTACAAGGAATGTACAGTAGCTCTACAAGCAAACTCACCACCACGTGAAAGCCTATTAGATGGGCTAGAAGGAGCAGGTGCGCTGGAAAGGACCCCGGCTGCACCAACAAAATCATCAGCAGTGCAAGAAGTTAATTTTGCACTTGCGTCACCTGCGTTGGTACAGGAGAAAAGGACACACTCATCTACAACTGATCATCTACAGCCGATGTTACACCCATATCCAGAGACAACTCTTCGGATGCTTGACCCGGTAAAAGTGAAAGGGAGTGGATGACGGTGTCTAGCAAGCGCCGAGGAACCGGCAGAATTTGTGGACGCAAATATGAAGGAGTGTTGACATCATGCTATGAAAGAAGAGTTGGGGTCGATCCATGACAATAATTCATGGGAGCTTGTGGATCTTCCCAACAATGAAAAGGCTATGAAGCTCAAGTGGGAATTTAAGGTCAAGAAAGATGTTGACGGATGCATGAAGCACAACGCAATGTTTGTAGCCAAAGAGTATGTGCAAGAGAAAGGTGTGGACTTCGAAGAAGTGTTCGTTCCCATTGCAAAGATGGAGTCGGTGAGATTACTCATCGCTCTCGCGGCTCAGGAATCATGGAAAGTGCATCACATGGATGTAAACTCCGTGTTTTGAACGGCAAGATAGAAGGATATGTGTATGTTAATCAACCACCGGGTTTCATCGAAGAGGGAGAAGAGCACAAGGTACTGAACTTACACAAAATCTTGTATGGGCTATGGCAAGGACCTCGGGAGTGGAACATCAAACTTGATCGAACATTGATTTCTCTTGGATTTGAGAAAGCCCCACTAAAGCATGCAATGTACAAGAGAAGTGAAGGAAGGGATCGTCTACTAGTTGGCATCTACGTCGACGACCTATTAATTACCGGAGCAGATGAAGAGGTGATTGCAAAGTTCAAGCTACAAATGAAGGAACTTTTCAAGATGGATGATCTTGGTATTTTTGAGTTACTACCTCAGGATGGAGGAACATCAAAAACCGGAGGGGATCACACTATGCCAGGAGGTATACACAAGGAAGGTACTTCAAAGCCGTGGCATGAAAGATTGCAATCCAGTTGATGCTTCAATGAAACCTCGTCTTGAGCTAAGCAAGAAGAGCAAAGCACCCACAGTTGATGCAATAGAGTATATTGCGGCTGCAGCTGCGATGTGTCAAGGTGTGTGGCTAGAAAGGCTACACGGTGATCTCATGGATCAAGATCCGGAACAAGTGGTGCTGAATGTTGATGGAAAGTCTACAACTTTTCTACGCGAAGAACCAGTGTGGCATGATAGGAGCTAGCACATTGATATGATATATCATAACATAAAGGACTGTGTGGAAGAAGCTAAGATGAAGGTCAACTACGTTTGCACCGGTGATCAACTGGCGGATATGCTAACCAAGTCTTTGGACCGAGAGAAGTTCTTGGAGATACAAAGAAGGATCGGCGTCGGAGCTGTAACGTAACGACGTCGTGTTTAGGGGGGGTGAATGTTGGTGTTAAACACGGACGTAGAGTTCTAGAGACATATGTTGTTACATGTATGTGTTCGTGTCCGTATAGGACTCGTGTTAGACACCGAGTAGGCTAGCTCCTGATAGTTGGCTGCTATATATATGTGTGCACGCACCCCTTGTAAACAGTACCGTGGTTTGTGAATCAATACAGATCAAAAAGGGATGATACGTTCCTGTGGCAATCAGCCCAGTCTTGCGTGCGTGCGTTGTTCTCCGGCCGTCCGGCCGCTGTTTACGTGCGTGTATTATTGACATTGGTTACAGTATATTCACATAGATCGATCAGGAGCAGATCGATCAGGAGCAGACTAGCTAGAGGAAGCTAGCTTTGCGCACGGTGTAGCTCGGCGTAAAAGTAATTCGTCGAGTTCAGCCAGCAAGTTTCTTCATCGTTGTTCGTCGTCGGTTATCGCCGTCGCCGGAAAGTACTCGGCGACGCTATCTGGGCCAACATAGTTTCCGTCATACCGGTGTTATGTTCCTTGATTTTGTATTCCTTACACGGTTGGGTTATAATGGGAACCCCTTGACAGTTCTCCTTGAATAAAACTCTTTCAGTAAGGCCCAACCTCGGTTTACCATTTGCCACCTAGCCATTTTTTCCTTGGGTTTCGCGGACTCAAGGGTCATCTTTATTTTAACCCCCCCCCCCCGGGCCAGTGTTTCTCTAAGTGTTGGTCCAAACTGGGCAATGTACGGTGCCACCAGGGGCAACTCTGGGCTGGCCTACCCGACGTCTTGCTCATCCGGTGTGCCCTGAGAACGAGATATGTGCAGCTCCTATCGGGATTTGTCGGCACATTCGGGTGTCTTTGCTGGTTTAGTTTTACCATTGTCGTGATGTCTTGTAACCGGGATTCCGAGTCTAATCGGATTGTCTTGGGAGACGGAATATCCTTCGTTGACCGTGAGAGCTTGTGATGGGCTAAGTAGGGACACCCCTGCAGGGATTTGAACTTTCGAAAGTCGTGCCCGTGGTTATAGGCAGATGGGAATTTGTTAATGTCTGGTTGTAGAAAACCTTAAACTTAACTTAATTAAAATGAATCAACAGAGTGTGTGACCATGATGGTCTCTTTTCGGCGGAATCCGAGAAGAGAACACGGTCTCGAGTTATGCTTGAACGTAGGTTGTTCTAGGATCACTTCTTGATCATAGTTTCTCGTTCGTGCCTTTGCCTTCTCTTCTCGCTCTCTTTTGCATATGTTAGCCACCATATATGCTAGTTGCTTGTTGCAGCTCCACCTCATACCTTTTACCCTTCCTATAAGCTTAAATAGTCTTGATCGCGAGGATGTGAGATTGCTGAGTCCTCGTGACTCACAGTTTACTTCCAAAACCAGATGCAGGGACCGATGATACCATTCCAGGAGTTTCGACTGAGCTCAAGTGGGAGTTCGATGAGGACTCAGGACGATACTACGTTTCCTTTCCAGACGATCAGTAGTGGAGCCCAGTTGGTGCGATCGGGGACTTTGTCGCATTTGGGGTTGTTCTTTATTTTGGTTCCGTAGTCGGACCTTGCTTGTATCTGGATGAATGTAATGATATTTCTGCTATTGTGTGACGTGGCGAGTGTAAGCCAACTATGTACCTCTTTTCCTTATGCATTTACATGGGTTGTTGTGAAGATTACCTCACTTGCGACATTGCTTACAATGCGGTTATGCCTCTAAGTCGTGCTTTGACATGTGGGAGACATAGCCGCATCGTGGGCGTTACAAGTTGGTATCAGAGCCTTCCCCGACCTTAGGAGCCCGCTGCTTGATCGAATCGTTGGCATTGTTGAGTCTAGAGAAATGTTTTGAGTCATTTAGGATTTTATATATCGGAGAGTAGGATTCTTTTTACTCCTCAGTCCCTTCATCGCTCTGGTAAGGCATCCTGACATAGAGTTTTGACTCTTCTCTTCCCAAATTTCACTAAAAAAAATTTAGGATCATGCGGGTATCTTGGAATCGTTCCGATGGTTTTGTGACGAGAACATTGTTCTTGGTGCCTCCTGACATTTAGGGGTTGTGGCAGTGTCCCGGGGAGTTGAGTTCTGAGGTGTTGTCGTCACAATTTTATTGTTGCAGTTTTGGAATACCTGAGTTTCGCCGACATTGAAAATCTCTTTTATGCAGTTGTTGGTGAGATAACCTCGACGCCACCTAGTACTGGAGCGGGAGTTCGGGAGTATTGCCATAACTCGTATAACGGATCCTTTTCGAAGGTTGAGGTAGATGATTTCCGAAGGTTTCTTGGTTATGTGTTGAAGGATGGATATAGCTGGATGTAGGATTTTCTAGCTATGGGTGAGATATTATGCTTCCCTTGTATCCCCAACACCTGATTGCATAACCGGAAAGGTTCGGGAGTTTCATAGATGGGAACTCATGTAGCTCTAGTATTTCTTCCGCAGATATTTGGTTTGTGATTGGGTAATACTCACCAAGTATTTGTTCTTGTCCGTACCTTGTTGTTTATTTTTTCTACCTTTATCTAAGTGGATTCTCAATTTATGGAAGTGTGACCATTTCAATTGGAATGCATTCGTTCATTTTGTTCGGATGTTAAGACTATATGTTGCAATTTCGATCCATTTGATTCAGCTTGAATATATGTCTGTCAAGATGCTAACGGATGTCACCCTCTTCAGGATGGCTCCTCCAACGCGTCAGAATCCTGAACCGCCGCCACCACCTCCACCTCCGGAGGCATGGCAAGCTGTGATGGCCGCTACCAATGCAAACACGCAGCTGATCATGCAAATATTGCAAGAGCGCAACCAAGGAAATCAAGGCCATGGCAACAATCAGAATCAGTTTGCTACACTCAACCAGCTCCTCGCAAACCAGCCAAAGACCTTCAGTAACTGTGTCGAGGCAACAGACGCTGATGATTGGCTCGTGGATATCTGCAAGCATTTCGAGTGCAGCAACGTTAGGCCTAAGGACATTGTCAAGTTTGCCTCGTTCCAACTCAAAGACCAAGCTGCAGAGTGGTATCAGCAGTACAAAGATTCTAGAGGAGGTCATGTGATTACCTGGGATGAATTCCGTCAAGACTTCAAAGCTCACCACATTCCTCAGAGTGTTGTTGAGAGCAAGCGTGAGGAATTCCGCAACCTGAAGCAGGGCAGCTTGTCTATTTACCAGTATAACATCATGTTCCAGAAGCTCGCTCGTTTCGCTAAGCAGGACATCCCCGACGAGAAGAGCATGATTTATCAGTTCATAGGTGGCCTCAGAGAAGATCTCCAACTAGCTCTTGTGCTTTTCGAGCCGCAGAAGTACGATGAGTTTTACAACATGGCACTGAAACAAGAGACTGCTCAACTCAAGTGTGATGCTTCCAAGAAGAGAGTCAGAGATGCAACTCCTTCTTCCTCAACTCAAGTGGCAACTAAGCAGCAAAAGTATTGGTTGCCTCCTCCTCCTCCATTCCGTCAGCCTTATCAGTAGAAGAGCAAAGGTGGCAATGGATCTTCCCACCCACCCAACCCAGGCTATCAGAAAAAAGACTTCGTCTCATGCTCCAAGATCAAGTGCTCCGTATCACCGGCCACTCTTGGAGGTCACGTGCAACAAGTGTTAGCAGAAGGGCCACTATGCCAACAAATGCTTCAATCAGAGGTGTCTTCCTCCTCCTCCTGTGAGATCTGCTAGCACCGCAGTGGTCAAGCATAATCCCAGGTCTGCTAAGGTCAACATGATGAACGCATCTTAGGCAGAGGACTCGTCAGATGTGATTATGGGTAACCTTCCTGTTAAAGATATCCCTGCAAGAGTTCTTTCTATACTGGTGCATCTTTGTCATTCATATCGAAGCCTTTTGCATCCATGCATGATTTGCATACTGTCGATTTGCCTAAGATGATAGTGGTTTCCTCTCCGGGTTTGTTCATGAACACCAAAATGATGGCTCCGGATGTTACTATCACGTTGGGCGACTATAAGTTTCTTTCTTCTCCAATGGTCCTTGGTAATTCGGATATTGATCTTATTCTCGGAATGGATTGGCTTTCTAAGCACAAGGCTCAGCTTGATTGTGCTGCCAAACAGATTCAATTGACACATTCGTCTGAGGATGTAATCGTCTTTGCCACTCGTGATGATACCATTAGACTGTTTTCTCTCAACGAGAAGGGCGAGCTGGATGCCATCTCTCAGATTCCAGTTGTTTGTGAGTATCAAGACGTATTTCCAGAAGAGATTACAGGAATGCCTCCTCACCGGCCAGTTGAATTCGCCATCAATCTTGAGCCTAGCATGGAACCTGTTTACAAATGTCCTTACAAGCTTGGAGCTGAAGAGTTGAAGGAGCTGAAGAAGCAACTCGATATTCAAGAGCGTATGGGTCTTATCCGACCAAGTTCTTCTCCATGAGGCTGTGGCGTTCTTTTCGTCAAGAAGAAGGATGGAACGGGCCGACTTTGTGTCGACTACCGTCCATTGAACAAGAAGACCATAAAGAACAAGTACCCACTTCCCAACATCAACGAGCTTTTTGAACAACTCAAAGGTGCTCAAGTATTCTCCAAGCTTGATCTCCGTATGGGCTATCACCAGATTCGCATTCCTGAAGAAGATATCCCCAAGACAGTGTTCAGAACAAGCTATGGTTCATATGAATACACTGTCATGTCTTTCGGCCTCGTCAATGCTCCTCCAACATTCTCTCGCATGATGAACTTCAACGCCTACACAAATGACTTCGTCTTGGTCTACCTCGATGACATTTTGGTCTTTTCCAAGAACAAGGAGGATCATGCCAAACACTTAAGATTGGTGATGGATAAACTCAAAGAACATCAGTTCTATGCGAAGTTTTCAAAGTGCGAGTTTTGGCTCGATGAGTTTCTCTACCTTGGGCATATCATCTCCGCCAAGGGCATAGCTGGTAATCCTGAGAAGGTGTCTGCAATTGTGAATTGGGAACCGCCTCAGAACGTGAAGCAACTCTGCAGTTTCCTTGGGCTCGCAAGTTATTGTCGAAGGTTCGTTGAGAACTTCTCAAAGATCGCGAAGCCTCTTTCCAACCTTCTCCAGAAGCATGTGAAGTATGTATGGTCGCCTGAATGTGACATCGCTTTCAACACCCTGAAAGAGAAGTTAGTCATTGCTCCAGTTTTGACTCCTCCTGATGAATCCAAACCGTTCGAGGTCTTCTGTGATGCTTCCCTTCAAGGTCTTGGTGCAGTGTTGATGCAAGAGAAGAAAGTTGTGGCCTATACCTCTCGCCAGTTGAATCCCAATGAAAAGAACTACCCCACTCATGACCTCGGGTTGGCGGCAGTTGTCCATGCTCTTTTAACTTGGAGACATCTCTTATTGGGAAGAAAAGTGGACATCTTCACTGATCATAAAAGTCTCAAGTACATCTTCACTCGGCCAAACCTCAACCTCAGGCAGACTCGTTGGGTCGAAATGATTCAAGAGTATAATCCGAGTATTGAATATACTCCAGGTAAGGCCAATGTTATTGCTGACGCATTGAGCAGGAAGGCTTACTGCAACAGTCTGATTCTCAAGCCTTACCAGCCAAAGCTTTGTGAAGCTTTCCGCAAACTCAATCTTCAAGTTGTTCCTCAAGGATTTCTTGCCAACCTCCAAGTCTCTCCTACTTTGGAAGGTCAGATTCGTGAGGCTCAACTTCTTAATGCTATGGTGAAGAAGGTGAAGATTGGGATTGCCAAGAGTCAACCCAAGTACAAGTGCTATCGCCTTGATGACAAGGATACTCTATTCTTCGAGGATCGCATTGTTGTGCCTAAAGGTGACCTTCGTAAAGTCATTATGAACGAGTCTCACAATTCGCTCCTCTCTATTCACCCTGGAAGTACAAAGATGTACCAGGACCTCAAGCAGTCGTACTGGTGGACTCAAATGAAGCGCGATATTGCTCAGTTCGTAAATGAATGTGATGTCTGTAGAAGAGTGAAAGCAGAACACCAACGACCAGCTGGTCTCCTCCAACCTCTTGCCATTCCAGAATGGAAGTTTGACCATATTGAGATGGACTTCATGACTGGATTTCCAAAGTCCAAGCATGGCAATGATGCTATCTTCGTGGTCATCGACAAACTCACTAAAGTGACACATTTTCTTCCTATCAAAGAATCTATCACATTAGCTCAGTTGGCAAAGCTATATACCTCCAGAGTTGTCTCCCTGCACGGCATTCCGCAGTTGATATCTTCAGATCGTGGCGGCATCTTCACCTCTAAGTTCTGGGATTCTTTTCAGAAGGCCATGGGCACAAACATTTGCTTCAGCACAACTTTTCATCCTCAAACCAGTGGCCAAGTAGAGCGTGTCAATCAAATTCTTGAAGATATGCTCAGGGCATGTGTCATCTCTTTCGGTATGAAGTGGGAAGATTGTCTTCCATATGCCGAGTTCTCCTACAACAACAGCTTCCAAGCGAGTTCGGGCAAGGCCCCATTCGAGATTCTCTATGGCAGGAAGTGTCGTACTCGTCTTAACTGGTCAGAGACTGGTGAACGTCAACTTCTTGGCAATGACTTGATCACAGAGGCAGAAAAAATGTGCAAAGTCATTCATGAAAATCTCAAAGTTGCGCAATCGCACCAGAAGAGTTACTATGATAGCAAGCATCGTGACTTGGCTTTCGAGATCGGAGACCATGTCTACCTCCGCGTCTCTCCAATGAAAGGTACTCGTTGCTTCGGTATCAAAGGGAAGCTTGCCCCTAGATACATGGGTCCTTTCAAGATCATTGGCAAAAGAGGCAATCTCGCCTATTAACTTGAGCTTCCATCCAACTTTGCAGACGTGCACGACGTGTTTCACGTGTCTCAACTCCGCAAGTGTTTCAAGACTCCTGACCGCACCATCAACTTTGAAGAGATTGATCTCCAGTAAGACCTGTCTTATCGTGAGCACCCCGTTTCTATTCTTGAAGTAACTGAGCGCAAGACTCGCAACAAGTCTATCAAATTCCTGAAAGTCAAGTGGTCACATCATTCTGACCGTGAAGCCACCTGGGAACGCGAGGACCACCTCCGTTCCGAGTACCCAAAGTTTTTCCAGTCCTAGATCTCGGTACGAGATCCTTTCGTAGTGGTGGAGTGTTGTAACACCCCGTATGTAACCTGCCATATTTGTATTCCAACTCTTGCCATTTCCGGCACTAAGTTATGTTACTTCCTCATTGTCGGGTTTTGTCTCCGTGTTGTTTTGTCTTTGTCATGCATCTCATATCATGTCATCATGTGCATTGCATTTGCATACGTGCTCGTCTCATGCATCCGAGCATTTTCCCCGTTGTCCGTTTTGCATTCCGGCGCTCCTATGTCCTCCGGTGTCCCTTTCTACCTCTTTTCATGTGCGGGTGTTAAACGTTCTTGGATTGGACCAAGACTTTCCATGCGGCCTTGGTTTACTACCGGTAGACCGCCTGTCAAGTTTCATGCCATTTGGACTTTGTTTGATACTCCAACGGTTAACCTAAGGACCGAGAAGGCCTCGTGTGTGTTGCAGCCCAACACCTCTCCAAAGTGGCCCAAAACCCACGAAAACCGTGCTCAATTTGGAGTCTCCTAGCTCCCTCTACTAGACACTCCATCGAAAATTCCGGATCCATTCCACCCCTAACCTAGCCCCTTCCTTTCCGCGCGCCGGACAACGTCCGGGCCGTGCCGGACACCCGCACCGCCGTCACTCCCGTCGCACCATGTGGCAGGTGCCCACATCGCCGCCGCCGGCCCGCATGGGCCCGAGGGGAGCCCTCCTGGCCCGGCTCCCCCGCGCGCCGCTCGCGCCTCCGCCCGAGATGCCGCGCTATGCCTCGCCTCTCCTCTCCGCCGCGTCGCCGCCCGCGCGCCACCTCGGCCCCGGAACGCCGACCTCGCTCCCCCCCGCAGCTCTAGCCACCGCCACCAACTCCGGTGAACAGTAACTCCGGCGAGTGCCTCGAAGTTCGTGCCCGGATCCAGATCTGGAATTCGGAGGTTGACTTTTGCTCTAACCCTAGATATTTTTGGCATTCTCTTCATGTCATAACTCTGCATCCATGCTCCATTTTGGGCGTATAGCATATCAAATTGTTCGTCCCGACGAGTACTTCATTTCATCTGATTGCATCATGTTCATTTGAGCTCATCTTGATGTCCTAAATGCTATCGTAAGAGTGCTAGTTTCTGTTAGTTTCAGCTTATTATCGGCAATTGGTCATTTGTCATTTTTGCCATGATTGATCTGTGCCTCCTATGAACTTGAGCCCTACATGTATTTTGAAGTATGCCATGCTATCTTTACAGGGGTGTATGCCATGTATTTTTGTGATCCTTGTGGTGACTAGCACAAGCATGCAAAGTAGCTCTCGTAATGTTGCTGATTTCAGGGACTTAGAAATATTCTAAGTCTTTGCATGTCATTATTTTTATGCCATGTGTTCTTGTTGCTACAGAGTGATCCATGCCTCTTTTGAGCGTCATCAGTAAGGATGTTTTGTAGATATTGTGGTGCTCTATCCATCCATGTCTTTGTTTGCAATTATGGAGCACCCTACCTTGAGTCAATCGAGCTCTACTTTTGCTATAAAATGTTCCAGGCAGAATGTTTACATGTTAAGCATTTTTGCCGAGGTTGTTGTAGTTGATCCATGCATGTTATGATGTTTCTCTTGCCATGTTTAGATTCTATGCCATGCCTACTTGTTGGGTGTATGGTTAGTTTGTCATGCAATGCCTTGTGCTGAGTGCATCGAGCTCGTAAAGATGCCTACTTAATACCTGTTTTGCCATGTCCCAGTTTTCTACTAAGTCTGAATCTGTTAACGATAATTGCTATGTTCACATGGTTGCCATTGTATTTTCTGATCCCTTTTGGCTTATGGTCAGTAAGGGACTTTTTTTGTATGCTTTGAGTAGCTTCATGCCATGCCTTGCTTTGTCATGATATGTTCCTGTAGCATGTTGTTATCTTGATCTAAACATTGCTTCCTGATGTTAAATTCCTGGCATGTTGTTATTTCACTAAGTCTGTAACCTGATATCTTCTGCACTTTTGCCATGCTTGTTTGAACCTGCTATTGAGTGAATTAGCCGTAGCTCAGTGTTCATCTTTTGTCAAGCATCTTGAGTGGATCCCCGCCATGTATTTTTTTGCTATGTTGGAATGATGTAGCTTGTTGTTCTTGATGCATTTAGATGGCCTCGTGCTGTTAATCGCAGATCGGTGTCATATTTGTTTTGCTTGTCATTCGCAAACCGTGCATCCAATTCCGGTGATCTTTATATCGATTTCGACCGAAATCAACTCCTCTTTTCAGCGGCACTCTTGGTTTTCCAAGTTGAGGCCAGGTTCAATCTTTCCTTTTCAAAACATGCATACGCATCGCATATCACATCCTGCATATCATGCCATGTTTTGCATCATGTTGCTTGTGCATTGCATGTGGTTGATTGTCTCTCACTTTGCTTGTTGTTCTTGCTTGGGTAGAGCTAGGAGACGAGTACGTGATCGAGGAGCCCATTGAGTATGTTTACGAGCATCAAGCTAACGTCAACTTGGAGAACTTTGGAGGCAAGATGACCATACCCTCGAAATCACTTCTATCTTTGCTTGCTAGATGCTCGCTCTTTTGCTATGCATATGCTACGATACCTACCACTTTCTTATCATGCCTCCCATATTGCCATGTCAAACCTCTAACCCTCCTTGTCCTAGCAAACCGTTGTTTGGCTATGTTAACGCTTTGCTCAGCCCCTCTTATAGCGTTGGTAGTTCCAGGTGAAGATTCGAGTTTGTTCCTTGTTGGAACATGTTTATTGTTGGGATACCATTATATTACCTTGTTTACTTAAATGCACCTATATACTTGGTAAAGGGTGGAAGGCTCGGCCTTATGCCTGGTGTTTTGTTCCACTTGCCGCCCTAGTTTCCGTCATACCGGTGTTATGTTCCTTGATTTTGCGTTCCTTACACGGTTGGGTTATAATGGGAACCCCTTGACAGTTCGCCTTGAATAAAACTCCTCCAGCAAGGCCCAACCTTGGTTTTACCTTTTGCCACCTAGCCCTTTTTCCCTTGGGTTTCGCAGACTCAAGGGTCATCTTTATTTTAAACCCCCCCCCCCCGGGCCAGTGCTTCTCTAAGTGTTGGTCCAAACTAGGCGATGTCCGGTGCCACCAGGGGAAACTCTGGGCTGGCCTACCCGATGTCTTGCTCATCCGGTGTGCCCTGAGAATGATATATGTGCAGCTCCTATCGGGATTTGTCGGCACATTCGGGTGGCTTTGCTGGTTTAGTTTTACCATTGTCGAGATGTCTTGTAACCGGGATTCCGAGTCTGATCGGATTGTCTTGGGAGAAGGAATATCCTTCGTTGACCGTGAGATCTTGTGATGTGCTAAGTTGGGACATCCCTGTAGGGATTTGAACTTTCGAAAGTCATGCCCGCGGTTATGGGAAGGCAGATGGGAATTTGTTAATGTCCGGTTGTAGAAAAACTTAAACTTAACTTAATTAAAATGAATCAACAGAGTGTGTGGCCGTAATGGTCTCTTTTCAGCGGAGTCCGAGAAGAGAACACGGTCTCGAGTTATGCTTGAATGTAGGTTGTTCTAGGATCACTTCTTGATCATAGTTTCTCGTTCGTGCCTTTGCCTTCTCTTCTCGCTCTCTTTTGCATATGTTAGCCACCATATATGCTAGTTGCTTGCTGCAGCTCCACCTCATACCTTTTACCCTTCCTATAAGCTTAAATAGTCTTGATTGCGAGGGTGTGAGATTGCTGAGTCCCCGTGACTCACAGTTTACTTCCAAAACCAGATGCAGGGACCGATGATACCATTCCAGGAGTTTCGACTAAGCTCAAGTGGGAGTTCGATGAGGACTCATGACGATACTATGTTTCCTTTCCAGACGATCAGTAGTGGAGCCCAATTGGGGTGATCGGGAACTTTGTCGCATTTGGGGTTGTTCTTTATTTTGGTTCTGTAGTCGGACCTTGCTTGTATCTGGATGAATGTAATGATATTTATGCTATTGTGTGACGTGGCGAGTGTAAGCCAACTATGTACCTCTTTTCCTTATGCATTTACATGGGTTGTTGTGAAGATTACCTCACTTGCGACATTGCTTACAATGCGGTTATGCCTCTAAGTCGTGCTTTGACACATGGGAGATATAGCCGCATCGTGGGCATTACATCTCCCTAAGTCACGGTATGAGGGGAGACTGACTGGAAAATGCATGCTTGGAGGGGACTCAATAGTATGCAGGGACGGATATTCTTGGTCTCAAGCACACTACACAGTTCTATAGAACTCTACCTTGATGACCCTGTATGTCGATGAACACAAGAACAGTCTGCGCTCCAAACACCCGGAGCAGTGTGACGTCTGGATTACATGTGAACACATCAGAACTTTTAGCAATTGGTTGGAAACACGTCTCAGAGGTGAAAACACTGTTTGTGATGAGCTGTACTCGTTGTCTAGGGGACCATCTTCGACTGTATTGACTTACAAAGGATACAAGATAAATGGGAATACATTTTACATGATCGCCCAAGATCATAAGAGGACCAACCAAAACAGCGGTGTCCTCTTTGATGCAGCAACCGAGAGGGGAAAGGACACATATTATGGTTACATAGTGGACATATGGGAA
Source organism: Triticum aestivum (assembly GCF_018294505.1). Taxonomy (NCBI): domain Eukaryota; kingdom Viridiplantae; phylum Streptophyta; class Magnoliopsida; order Poales; family Poaceae; genus Triticum; species Triticum aestivum. The sequence continues at coordinate 105,631,741 of NC_057797.1, forward strand.
CTTGACTACGGACATGATTTTCCCTTTGTTTAAGTGCAAATGAGTCCATCTGTCAGGAGGTGGGGTACAGTTAGACCCATAGTACGGAATGACAACAGTGGATCTGAACAATCTTGGGTACACTAACGAACCGTTCGTCCTAGCCAATGATGCGGCACATGTTATCTATGTGAAGGACATGTCTACCAAACCGAGAAAAAGAAAAGATAAGGAAGCGAATTCATCATACGATGAGCCAAAGCGCCACATAGTTCTTTCTGGAAAAATGGACATCATGGGAGTGGAGGGCAAGACAGACATGTCTGAAGATTATGAAAACTTTCCTGAAATTCCTCCCTTCAAAGTCAAGGCTAACCCAAGCATCCTAATAAACGATGAAGATTATCCATGGTTACGGCGCAATAAGCAAACGTCACAAGCGAATAAAAAGTGAAGACTTTCTCTCTACAACTATTATGATGATGCATTTGATCTAGAATATCACTGCAGTTACATGTGAAGAAATGAAATGCATGTTGTAACAGACGAGTTTCTGTGTGAAATGATGATACCATGCCAATTTGCAACCTTATCGGAGTTCATTTGAAATGCTTTTCAATTTCTGGGTCTTATAGCTCAAAAAAGCAGTTAATGCATGAAAAATAATAAAATGCATAAAACTATAATATTTGTTATGATCAACTAAAAAACTAAAATCAAATAAAATATTCTGTTATGCTGAACTAAAATAAAACTATAATATTCTTCAATAGCAAAAAGAATCAACTAAAAAGCTTTTATAAAACTATAATAGCAAAAGAAATCAACTAAAAAGCTTTTATAAACCTCTAGTATTTTTGAAACTAAAATTATATAAAATTTATGCAAATTATATTAACAAAGTAGTTTTTGTTCAACACATTAATAGCACAAAGAATTTATAAAACACAGTAATATTAAATAGCAGGAAAAAGAATCACTCAAAAATCTATGTTTATAGTAAATTTATTCATAAAACTAGTGATTCACATACATTTAAAAAAATTCAAATTTTAAAACTAATGGCACTAACAGAAAGTTTATAATTTTTGTGAGCTAAAAGCAAAAAGAAATCACTAAAAAACTATAAATATTTAGTTTTAAGTAGAAATAAAAAATAAAAAGAAAAAATGAAAAAATGCCACCTACTGGACCTCCACGACTTGAATACGACTAAAAACTCTACAATGGGCCAGGATTCAGGCCCGCAGAAGGCCCAATAGGCCCAACAGGCATGGAAAAGTAGAGATTAGGCCCGTAAGCCTGTAATAGAGAGGAGCTTGAGAGGGTGACGGCAGCAAAGCTTATAAACCACCCCGAGCCCCTCTCAACTAGCGAGGTGGGACTAAACTTCCCACCGCACCGTGCCAGCACAAGGCCTATGGTTCCGATTCGTGCCACAAACCGGGACCATAGGCGGGCATTCGTACCGGTTTGTGCCACCAAGCGGTACCAATGCCCACCTATGGTCCCGGTTCGTGCCACCAACCGGGACCATATATAGGCCTTTGTTTCCTGCTCTTTGGGCTGCCAAAAAGAGACCTTTGGACCTGGTTGGTGGCACGAACCGGGACCATAGTTGGGCAATGGTACCGGTTGGTGCCATGAACCGGTACCATTGGTTTTGCTATATAAGGTAGCACTTGTGAAAAATTCGCCAACTGCGCCCATTCCCCCCGACGCCGCCAGGCTGTTCCTCCTCCTCGTCGTCGCCGCCGCCCCGAGCCCCTGCCCCGACGCCATCGCCGCGCCCCTGACCCGCCGTCGACGTCGTCCTCGTCGTCGCCGTCGCCGTCATCGCTCCCGAGCCGCTCCTCCCCGAGCCCTCGCCGCGTGCGTAACCCCTCCCCCACGAGCCCACCGCCCTCATCCCCGTCATCGTCGTCGTCCTGCCTCGAGCCCCCAGTGAGCCCCTTCCCATCCCGATCCGTGTGCTGCCGCGACTATCGTCGCCCCTGTGCTCTGCCGCCGCCCCCTGCGCCGCGCCTGTTTTTTGTATGTATGTATATGGATGTATGTATGTATGAATGGATATGCATATATATGGATGGATGTATGTGTATGTGTTCATAGTTTTTTTGTTCATAGCATTTTTACGCTGTATAGTTTTATTTTTGTTCGATGTTTATGGTTAGAAGAGAAGAGGAAAAAATTATGTTGCAAAAGTTACATTTAAGGTTAGTTGATTTAGTGCATTTTAGGTTATTAGTTCTACTGTTAGTGCACTTAAGGTTAGTTTATTTTTAGTTGAACTAGTTGATTTAATAAAAACTACTTTATTTTACTATATATAGAAGTAGTTTATTTTTAGTAAGTACTACTTTATTTTATTTATAGTAAGTGCTTAGTAGTTAAACTAGTTGATTTAATAAAACTACTTTATTTTACTATATATAGAAGTAGTTTATTTTTAGTAAGTACTACTTTATTTTATTTATAGTAAGTGCTTAATTAGTAGTTGAACTAGTTGATTTAATAAAACTAGTTTATTTTACTATAGAAGTAGTTTATTTTAGCAATAAAATGCATAGAACTAGTTTTTTTAGTTAAAGCAATTATTCCCGCATAGACGTCTACGATGCCTATCCCGCATCCTCGTCGTCGACTCGACGGAGGAGGCCAGCTTGATCAGTGGGGCCATGTCCGGGACTGGGCTCCGCCGGGCTGGTATTGGGAGGTGCTACCTTCCGGGGGGGTGTAGGTTTGTGAGGAGCCATCCCGTCGTTGACCCGATCCTTGTTTGGTGGTGGTCGTGTGGGCCAGTGACGGTGCCGAGGCTTCCGGACACCGCGGATGTGGTACGTAACCGTGTTAGCGAGGAGGACGAGCACATCCGTCGCTACATGGTTGCGTTGGAGGGCAGGTTCGGCAATACCTGGCAGGTTCTTCAGGGATCTTACTGGAGCTATGATCCTGTGATGGCTCCTTCTCTCTGGGTGTCCACCGCCCGTGCCGATACCCGTCGGGCGCTACGGTTCTAGCTGTACCAGCAGTGTTATATGTATGATAGTATTCGAGGTGTATATGTGATAATATTCGACGATGTACGGACGCAAAAGATTATGTAGTTTTTCTTATAATTGAATGCATCCTAATTTGAATACTACTTTATTTTGCGATTTGATTTTGCTTATTGAATGCTCAAATTGGAAAACAACTCCTACTTTGAATGCTAAAATTGGAGAGCACTATGCAAGGCGTATGCATATGATTAGTTGATAGCTTATAGGGTTTTTGTTTTCGCAGAAATCTAGGAGCCCCCCTCCATCATCCCCGGCATCGTCCCCGTCACCGACCCCCTCCGACCTCGAGGTGATACCAGCCAAATCCTTTTTTACAAAGATAATTAAACGATATTTCGGGTTGACTTTAAGTCTGTCGAGTCTCCACCTTATATGAGAGGACGAAGAATCCCGGCTATTGTCCTGGGGGTAGCTTCTCCTTTGTTCCCGTGTGCTAGACAATTTGGTGTAATGCACTCGGGAACGAAAGGAGCTACCATCACCGACGGTCGCAAATGTCAGAGAGGAATCAGTGAGGGAGAGTTCCACCATATATATATATATATATGAGAGGACGAAGAATCCCGACTGTTGTCGTGGGGGTCGCTTCTCCTTTGTTCCCGTGTGCTAGACATTTTGGTGTAACGCACTCGGGGATGAAGGGAGGAGCGACCATCACCGAGAGTCGAATATATACACCACATGAGCTGAGAGTTTTCAAGAAAAGACTTGACAGACCGATAGTCAACTCATGATGAATAATAATGATCTAATTTAGTTTTTGTAGTACATATATTTAATTGTACAAGTTTAATCTTTGAATTATGAACATAGGAAATGTCATCTTCAGACGACGAAAGTCTCCCGGGGGAGTGCAGCTGGTGCCACGACGATCGAGGTCTGTGCGACAGGCCTCACCTGGACGATGATCGGCGCTTCAGCATTAAGCTCGAGAAGACCTTCAGTGTTGAAACGGTACGCAACGACGACAAGTGTTTTTTCGTAATTAAGCATGACTTCAGCTATTTCAATGTGTAATTTTCATCTTTTACAGTTCGACTAGCTTATCACATGCCATGCAAGACGTTATGTCTTGGAGATGATGGACTTTCAAGACCATGAAAATTATGAAACAAAGAAAATTCACCTAAGGACTTATCATGATGTGGATTTTGAAGTAAATCTGTATAATTTTGAGAGCGTAACCCATTTTGGTTACAAAAATTGGGAAGCACTTTGCAAGATGTATGGTTTTCATGAGGGTATGCTTATCACCATGGATCTTGGTGATCCTGACATCGACCAAGACAATATGGACATTTGGGTCCTTGTTGATATGCTTCCAGTTCTACCGCTATGTGAGTTTCTCAAACATAGTTATTAACTAATTTATATTATTTATTACAAAATAGTTGATAGCTTATTTCCATTAACAGCTTATTTTCATTCTTCAAAGAATGTGCGGAAGATGCTAGACAAAACCCACTACACCGATGCCTCCGAATTAACTTATCAGGAGAAAAATCATCTGGTTGGATTTTGTACTGATATTGAGAATTAAATATCTACAATCAAACTCCTCAACATTATGGTCAATACGTGCCACTAGTGCACGTGTTGAACTACGGTAACTACCATGGAGATACCCTGGTAAGATTTTTAACTATTACGACATCCGTGCATCTTTTGCATACTTCTAAAACTAGTGCATCATTGCTAACTATGAAGTTATTACTATGTTTTTCAATAGAGAATCCCGACAGATTGTGTGCCTCATTTGACGTATCAGAATGGCAGCCTTCGTGTTTTGAACATACATCCAGGTCATCCTACGAATATCAACTATCCATACCGGATTTCTCAAAGAAGTGGAGACATGCTAATCAAAGGATGGAAAAATGTATGGACAGTCGTAAGGAGGTTCTTGGAAGCAAAAGGAAGCGAAGCGCAAGAATTGGTGACAGGATGATCTCCATTCTCCATAATGGAGAGTCAGGGTCTATATTGTTTTATGCTATTTTACTTTAAAGAGGGTATTTAGATCCTACCTAATACTGATGATCATGTGCTAAGAACAATTAAGTAGGGTTGGTTGGATGACTATGAGGATGATGATCGTATGACTTGTTATTAATAACGAGTAGAAGTTGTATGATGATGATTAGTAGGACTTGTTATCATATATTGTGTTAGGTAGCTAATTAATTAATAGAGAGAAGTGTCCTCTCTTATCTTCGTGCTTGGTCGACGCTACGTACTATACGTATAGAGAGGCCCTCGACATGCTAGCTAGTAAGAAAATGAAGGAAAGCATTAAGTACAGAAGTTCGTCATGCATACTGAGGGAAGTGATTGACCTCTCCTTCTTCGAGAGATTGGTCGAACAAGTTTTCGTATTATCTATCCGACGCTATGGCTACATACATATACAATATGTAAGATCTGTTACAATCCCCTAGCATCTGAAATCAAGTTCCACATGGTATTCTCCGGCTTATTGATGACGTGGTCAAGAAAGAATCTCGCTAATTCCTCTTGGATTGCTTTCATGCGATCTTCTGGTAGGAGTTCATTCCGCATCTCCCATGTCTAATTTGAAGAAGGGGGTTAATACATATATATGAATGAAACTCAACAGAAATGATGGTGTAATAAAATTAAATTATGAATATTATTGCTTACGCACATCAAATTGTCTTTTAGAGTAGCTCCGCTTATCTTTGCAAGTCGCGTTGTAGAAGAACTCGCACACATAGTATCCACAGAAATCATTCCCTTGTTCCCGCCACAAGCACTTTACAAGAAATAGAGGTCAATCAAACTGATAATGAAGCATTATAAATGGCATTGATGAAAGTAGCTAGAATCAACGGGATCGAGATGCGCGGAACTAGCTAGCTAGTACTACTTACTTTTGGGTATGTCCGTCGCAGCTCCCCGGCAGTCCCGGAGCTTGTGCGGTGAATACTTTCCAAACCCTGTGAGACAAAGAAAACAATTACTTGATATCAGGAAATGAACAAAAAGTTGCCGATATGGTGCGATAATGATCGATTGAACTTACTTCTCAAGCATTTTAGTCATTTCCGCATGGTCTCGGGAGATTTTCATCTCGAGTCTAAGACGGTTACTAGTCCCTGCTCAAGCTTAATCTCCAGGAGAATATAGTGCAAGCTGCACATGCATGCATAACTCATCAATTACATTACTATAACCTTGCTCGAGTAATAAGGGAAACCGAATATGCACAAGACAGTAACACTCACTCGAAGTTGTAAGGAAAGAGTATTTACTATCAATGATTTGAGCAAGTTGGCCTCAGCATCATGGGCGTTCTTTTCAACCTCAAATTTATCTATGAGATTTGTGTTAATGAACCCAATATCATACATTTCTGCTTTTCAGCACTCGACGATCTTCAATCTGCATAATATAGTGAGGATAATCATATATACATGCAATGAAAGAGCTGAGCTATATATAGAGACTTAATGACAGAAGTAGTACTTACAGACAGTAGTAAGTGACCGTTAATTTATCGAGGGCCTTTTGATTGAACCACTGGAAGAAATCCTCAAATGGAACAGTCAACAAATCAATTCCAACGAGGTCGTGCTCCTCTTTAACTCCCAGATACAAAGTATTCGTCCCCCCAGACTCTCTGTAGGTTTTCATGTACCAATCTTGGAATCTTCGCATCATCGTTGTTAGAGATTTTTCATCTTTGACAAGAGGCTTCCCGTAATGGCATTGGTGTTCTTCCACCTCCAAGAAATCATAATGTACATCATTGGGAAGGTAATCTTCAATATTTCTATAACCAGACACCATCCCCAGATCAATAGCGACGATATCGCTAGACACCTTGAGCGGGGGGCACGATTGGTCTGCTTGTTCGCCGAGCTGGGCAAATTTTTTCCCAACTCGTCGTTCTACTAACCTTCGATCACTGATAGTATTTCCCGACCGCTCCGCTTCGATATATACCTTTGCAGTAATGCGCTCATAGTTGTTTTTTAGCGGAGACTTTGGTGGTTTCCTCAGGGCATCGATAGTGCGCTTTGCTTTCACCCGGTCTACCTTCTCCTCCGGAGGTGGATGTCTCTTTGCTTTCCCCCCTTCAAAGAAGTCCTTCACTTCTTTTTCCATGATCTTCACGTTTTCTTCCACGGTCCTTTCGTATGATAACTTCTCTAGAGGCTTGAGAGGTGGACCGAATCTGTATTGCCTCCCGCCTCTGGCTGTACTGCTAGACGCCGGAGCAAACTGAACGGCTGTCTTCTTTCGTGCTTGCTTACGAGGCGGAGGAGAAGGACTACGACGCGCCGGAGCAGCCGGGGCGGCGGTGGGTCTCTTCCGCCCTTGCTGGCGAGGCGGAGAAGGAGGAGGCTGGTGGTTGCTCGGGCGCGCTGGTGCAGGCGGAGAAGGAGGTGGAGTGCCACCACGCGCCGAAGAAGGAGGAGGCTGGTGGCTGCTCGGGCGCGTCGGCGCAGGAGGAGAAGGAGGCGGAGTGCCGCCACACGCCGGAGAAGGAGGTTGAGTGCCCTGATCACTCGCCGGAGGAGGAGGCGGTGGAGTGCCCTAATTCACCGCGGGAGGAGGAGGAGGCGGAGGCGTCCAGTTCGGAAGGTTGATCAGCTCCTTACACCATAGGCATGGAGTCTGCAGAGCAGGACCCAGCCGAGTCTCCCCTTCACCTGTAGGGTGGTCAAGCTCGAGCTCCTAAAATCCCTCCATTATTTCATCTACCATCACCCTAGCATATCCTTCTGGAATCGGCCGGCAGTGAAAAGTTGCGCTAGGTTCAGGACGTGCAACAGAGCCAACAGCCGCCTTGACTTTCATATTCATCCATTGCGTCATAAGGTGGCAATTGTGAGACTCCGTGATTAAGTCCACGGGGTAGCTAGCAGGAGTCGTGAAGACAGGCTCCTGAAGAAGCTCCGTGGAAGCCATGCTGCTTCTCCGCTGAGATGGCGGTGTAGCTTCGGGTGTAGCAGCTTCGGCATGTTGCGTGTTGCGGGCCTCGTCTCGTTCCTCTAGCACTTGTTACCTTGCGTGTAGCGCCTATAGTTGGGTCAACTCCTTTTTCTTCTTCCTCTCCCGGCGTTTGTAACCGCCTGCGTCGGGAAATCCAGCCTTCCACGAAAGGGAGCCTGGCGTGCCTCGTGTCCGTCCGGGGTGCTCAGGATTCCCGAGGGCCTCTGTGAGCTCGTCGTTCTCTCTATCCGGAACGAACGTCCCTTGCTGCACCTTTTCGATGTACTCCTGAAGCTTCTCGATGGGTGTGTTCAGATGCTCGTTGGTCCAAATGCACTTCCCTATTACAGGGTCCAATTTACCCCCAACCCCGAAGAACCAAGTCTTGCAACGGTCTGGCCAGCGTCGCGTCTCTGGTTCGATCCCTTTAGCAATGAGGTCATTCTCAGCCTTGTCCCACAACGGCCGGACTTTCAGATAGCCACCTAACCCCGTGCGATGGTGATGCTTCTTCTTTGCAGCATTTTTCTTGTTTGTCACTGACATCTTCTCCGCTCTCTCAGATTTCTTTTTGGTGACAAATGCGGGCCACTGATCTTTGATCTTATCAAATTGGCCGATGAATTATGGAGTCTTGTCTTGGTCGACAAACGATGATATCAGCTCATTCTTCCACCTTCTGAATAGCTCAGCCATCTTCCTAAGAGCATAAGCCTTGATCATTGGCTTTTTAACTGGATTCTCCGGATCCTCCTCTGACGGGAAGGTGAAATTTTCCTGCAGCGCGATCCAAAGATCAGCTTTCTGCCTATTGCCAACATAAGACACCTGAGAGTCTTTGTCCTTAGGCTTCAACCATTGCTCGAAGCTAATCGGGATCATGTCCCTAACTAGAACCCCGCACTGAGCATTAAATTTTTGCTTGGTCCGGAGGGGTTCAATCGGTTGGCCAGCGCGATCAATTTCGATGATAGTGTATCTTTCATCCGTGCGCAACTTTCTCTTCGGGCCTCGTCTTGTTACCGAAGTGTTGCTCGATCCGGAGGGCTAGAAAAGAAGAGAAATAAGAGAGTTAATATGTGTACATACCAAAAAAAATTAATGCATCAATTAGCTATAGTCAGCACATGCTTAATTAATTAATATATATATACCTGGCCGGACTCCGTTCGGTCGCCGGAGACATCATCATGGTGTCCTTCCCCCTCCGTTCGGTCATCGGAGCCGTCATCACGGTGTCCTTCCCCCTCCATTCGGTCACCGAAGCCGTCATCACGGTGTCGTTCCTCCTTCATTGTTTGATCATCGTCGTAGCCTGCTTCTTCATCCTGTCTTTCCAGACCATCGGTGCGTGTGACATTGAGAAACGACAAGACGGCATCACTTCCATGTGCGATTATCTCCCCCAACACCGCTTCTATTGCTTCGTCTTGGGGGTGCGGATCCATAGTTTCTGCAAATATTTACAACATGGCAATTATTATTCAAACTGAAGGAAATATGCCCTAGAGGCAATAATAAAGTTATTATTTATTTCCTTATTTCATGATAAATGTTTATTATTCATGCTAGAATTGTATTAACCAGAAACATGATACATGTGTGAATACATAGACAAACAGAGTGTCACTAGTATGCCTCTACTTGACTAGCTCGTTGATCAAAGATGGTTATGTTTCCTAGCCATAGACATGAGTTGTCATTTGATTAATGGGATCACATCATTAGGAGAATGATGTGATTGACTTGACCCATTCCGTTAGCTTAGCACTTGATCGTTTAGTTTGTTGCTATTGCTTTCTTCATGACTTATACATGTTCCTATGACTATGAGATTATGCAACTCCCGTTTACCGAAGGAACACTTTGTGTGGTACCAAACGTCACAACATAACTGGGTGATTATAAAGGTGCTCTACAGGTGTCTCCAAAGGTACATGTTGGGTTGGCGTATTTCAAGATTAGGATTTGTCACTCCGATTGTCGGAGAGGTATCTCTGGGCCCTCTCGGTAATGCACATCACTTAAGCCTTGCAAGCAATGCAACTAATGAGTTAGTTGCGAGATGATGTATTACGGAACGAGTAAAGAGACTTGCCGATAACGAAATTGAACTAGGTATTAAGATACCGACGATCGAATCTCGGGCAAGTAACATACCGATGAGAAAGGGAACAACGTATGTTGTTATGCGGTTTGACCGATAAAGATCTTCGTAGAATATGTGGGAGCCAATATGAGCATCCAGATTCCGCTATTGGTTATTGACCGGAGACGTGTCTCGGTCATGTCTACATTGTTCTCGAACCCATAGGGTCCGCACGCTTAAAATTTCGATGACAGTTATATTATGAGTTTATGAGTTTTGATGTACCAAAGGAGTTCGGAGTCCCGGATGAGATCGGGAACATGACGAGGAGTCTCGAAATGGTCGAGACATAAAGATGGATATATTGGACGACTATATTCGGACATCGGAAAGGTTCCAAGTGATTCGGGTATTTATCGGAGTACTGGAGAGTTACGGGAATTCGTCGGGGAGTATATGGGCCTTATTGGGCCATACGGGAATAGAGGAGAGAGGCCAAAAGAAAGGAGGCGCGCGACCCCCCTCTGGTCCGAATTGGACAAGGGATGCAGCCCCCTTTTCCTTCTTCCTCTCCTCCTCTTTCCTTCTCTCCTACTCCAACAAGGAAAGGAGGAGTCCTACTCCCGGTGGGAGTAGGACTCCCCCCTTGGTGCGCCCTCCTCCTAGGTCGGCCGCCTCCCCCCTTGCTCCTTTATATACAGGGGCAGGGGGCACCCCATGGACACAACAGTTGATCATTGATCTCTTAGCCGTGTGCGGTGCCCCCTCCACCATAGTCCTCGATAATATTATAGTGTGCGTAGGAATTTTTTTGAAATTACTACGTTACCCAACACAAACATGACAGATGGATATATTAGAGGCAAACATAGAACTAGCTAGCTAAGCACAATAAGGAATCATTTTAGTGGCCTGGCCTCGACGCTTCTCTAGGGTTTGGGGTGGCCTCGGCAACGCTTCAAGGGTTTGGGGTGGCCTCAACAACACTTCAAGGGTTCGGGGTGGCCTCGACGACAATGCTCTTTTAACTTGGTAAATTTGGGTGGCCTCAAGAGAGTTTGTCGATCAGGTAGGGGCGCGGCGGGAGGGGGTAGGAGACCGACATTGTTTTTTTTCTAGGGTTTGGGTATCCTCGAGAGCTTTGGTCGAGCGAGAGGGCCGGGGGGTGCTCCCGTGGTATAAGTTATCACGGTCGAGAGGGGGTATATATATCGACCGCCCCTCATGTCGACGTTATCTGGGAGGGAGTTATATATATCGACAACGATGACATACATACATGGGAAAATAATGTCATCTGGGAGGGGGTATATTGACAATGACATACCCGATAAAAAATAAGAAGACGAAGAAGAAATAAAAAGAGTAGAAGAAGAAAGGAATAGATGAGAAGATCAAAGAAAAAAAGAAGAAGAAAAGGAGGAGAAGAAGAAAGGAATAAAGGAGAAGAAGAAAAAATAGAAATAATAAAAAGGAATATTATTTCTATTTTTTCTTCTTCTCCTTTATTCCTTTCTTCTTCTCCTCTTCTTTTTCTTCTTTTTTCCTCTTCTTATTTATTTCTCCTCTTCTTCCTCTCCTCCTCTTATTTTCATTTTTCCTCTCCTTCTTTTTCTTCTTCTTCCTTTCCTAACTAGATATACAAAACTTTTCTTCCTTTTCCTTATTTTACGTTTTCCTCTACACTAACTTAAAATGCACAAACCTTCTTTTTCCACTCCTTTTTTTTCTTCTAAATACGAACATATACATAAATTGACAAAAGATATGCACAAAAACATATACATATATTTTCCTATACATACACAATTGTTTTACAAATATGCACATATATATGAACATATACATAAATTGACAAAAAATACATTTATGAAAAAAATGCTATGAACATGTACACACATATATACACATACACACACATATAGAAAAAAATACATTTATGAAAAAAATGCTATGAAATAAAAATGCAGGGCAGGGGCGGCACCAGCGCAGGGCAGGGGCGGTGGGGCGGCAGGGCAGGGGCGGCGCGCGGTGGGGTGGCGTACGACGCCAGCGCAGTGGCGGCGTCACGGCGGTAGCAAAGGGCAGGGGCGGCGGTGCGGTGGCAGCGCGCGGCGGCGACGGCGGCTAGTACAGGGAGGAGGAGCGGGGGATCGGGGCGGCGCTCACAGCGAGGTGGCATCGGCGACGAGGAAGGCTCGGGGACGGCGGACGGCGAAGGCGCGCTCGGGGGCGAGGGCAGGGGCGCGTGGGCTCGGGGACGACATCGGCGACGGCGACAGAGACGACGACGATGAGGCACGGGCGACGGCAACGGCGCGGTCGGGGGCGACGGCAGGGGTGGCGGACGGCGCCGGGGCAGCGTGGCGGCGTCGATGAGCTCGGCGTCGTCAGGCGGCAATTGGCGATGAAACTGCCAAATTTTTTAAGTGTGGGCTTATATAGTAGAACCTTTGGTCCCGGTTGGTGGTATCAACCGGGACGAATACCCCCCTTTGGTCCCGGTTCGTGCCACCAACCGGGACCAAAGGTCTCTTTTCAGCAGCCCAAAGGGCGGGAAGCAGTGGCCTTTGGTCCCGGTTGCCACGAACCAGAACAAATGCCCCCCCCCCGTTTAGTCCCGGTTGGTGCCACCAACCGAGAGCAAAGGCCTTGCACAGCGGGGTGGTGGTGGGGGTTTAGTCTCACCTCGCTAGTCGAGAGGGGCGCGTAGTGGTTTATAAGCCCCACTGCTGCACCCCTCTCGAGCTCCTCTCCATTGCAGGCTTACGGGCCTAATTGTGATTGCTATGCCTGATGGGCCTACTAGGTCTTCTGCGGGCCTGAATCCTGGCCCATGGATGGGTTTCTAGTCATATTCAGGCCGTGATGGCCCAATAGGTGGCAATTTTTTTATTTTTTTCGTATTTTTTCTTTTTTGCCTTATTTTTTTGTTTTGTTTCTACTTACAACAAAATACTTATTTATTTTATTTTGTTTTGTTTCTAATTACTTATTTATTTTATTTTATGATAATTCTTTTTGCTATTAAAGTTTCTAACAAAAAAAGTTCTTCATGAAAATTCTTTTTTGCTTTTAATGATTTTGAACAGAAAATACTCTGATAATTTTAGTTGCATCAATTTTATATAATTTTAGTTTCATAAATTTTACAGGTTGCTTATAATGTTTTGAACAGAAAATACTTTGATAATTTTAGTTTCATAAATTTTATTTATGTTATTAAATTTTATTTTATTTTATTTTATTTTGTTTCTACTTATATATTATATAAAAGTTTCTATTTTTTGTTTTAAATTACTTATTTATTTTATTTTATGATAATTCTTTTTGCTGAAAGACCCTAAAATTCGTAGTATCAAGGTTTCATACGGAAACTCGTCTATTACAAAGGGATTTCATTGTTTTGAACTTATTTGAACTCCATAATTTTTCTGTGTTAAAAATGGATCATTCAAAGCCACATCATCAATTTTCAACCCTTTCTAACTTAATTTGTTATTTTTCATGCATTTACTGATTATTTTGAGCTATAAGACCCTGAAATTGAAAAGCACTACAAATGAACTCTGAAAAGGTTAAAAGTTGGCATGGTATCATCATTTCACCCACATAGCATGTGCAAAAAAGTAGAGAGGCTTACGGAAAAAACTGGATGCACTTCGTGTACAAAACAGACAATCTCTTTCGAAGTATCAGGGTTTCATACCGAAACTCGTCTGTTACAAAGGGATTTCATTTTTTTGAACTTATTTGAACTCCATACTTTTTGTGTGTTCAAAATGCACCATTCAAAGCCACATTATCAATTTTCAACCCTTTCTGACTTCATTTGTTATTTTTCGTGCATTTACTGATTATTTGAGTTATAAGACCCTGAAATTGAAAAGCACTACAAATGAACTCTGAAAAGGTTGAAAGTTGGCATGGTATCATCATTTCACCCACATAGCATGTGCAAGAAAGTAGAGAGGCTTACGGCAAAAACTGGATGCACTTCGTGTACAAAACGGACAATCTCTTTCGAAGTATCAGAGTTTCATACGAAAACTCGTCTGTTACAAAGGGATTTCATTTTTTGAACTTATTTGAACTCCATACTTTTTCTGTGTTCAAAATGCACCATTCAAAGCCACGTCATCAACTTTCAAACCTTTCTGACTTCATTTGTTATTTTTCATGCATTTACTGATTATTTTGAGCTATAAGACCCTGAAATTAAAAAGCACTACAAATGAACTCTGAAAAGGTTAAAAGTTGGCATGGTATCATCATTTCACCCACATAGCATGTGCAAGAAATTAGAGAGGCTTACGGCAGAAACTGGATGCACTTCGTGTACAAAACGGATAATCCATTTCGAATTATCAGGGTTTCATACGGAAACTCGTCTGTTACAAAGGGATTTTATTCTTTTGAACTTATTTGAACTCCATACTTTTCCTGTGTTCAAAATGCACCATTCAAACCCACATCATCAATTTTCAAACATTTTTGACTTCATTTGTTATTTTTCATGCATTTACTGATTATTTTGAGCTATAAGACCCTGAAATTGAAAAGCACTACAAATGAACTCTGAAAAGGTTGAAAGTTGGCATCGTATCATTATTTCACCCACATAGCATGTGCAAAAAATTAGAGAGGCTTACGCAAAAATTGGATGCACTTCGTGTATAAAATGCACCATTCAAAGACACATCATTAATTTAGTATATATAGCTCTCATGAATAGATAAGTGACCAAATTAATAGAAGTTCATCATCAAATTAAAAACAAAGTACATACATAGTTCTTATTGAACAATATATAGCTTTCCAGATTATCTAGTTAAACCATACATTTAAACTATGTAAAACATTTCAATGCAACAACAAATGCGATCATAATCACAACCAAGGTAAAAGTTGATCCAACGACATAATGATACCAAGCCTCGGTGCGAATGGCATATTTTCTAATCTTTCTAATCTTCAACCGCATTGCATCCATCTTGATCTTGTGATCATCGACGACATCCGCAACATGCAACTCAAATATCATCTTCTCCTCAATTTTTTTTATTTTTTTCTTCAAGTAATTGTTTTCTTCTTCAAGTAAATTTAACCTCTCGACAATAGGGTCGGCTGGAATTTCCGGTTCAACTACCTCCTACATAAATAAAATTTATGTCAACTTGATGGCCATAATTGTCATAAACAATAAATGAACCAAATAGTTATAAAAGATTATATATATATACACACATATATATATACCACATCCGAATCATAGGCAGGACGAGGGCCAACGGGGGCGGATGCCAAAACCATCGCACTACATAATAACAAGCAATAATGAAAATAAGAAAATTAGACAAGTATCTATCTAAAGTAAGAATTTTTTTCTTTCAGAAGAAGATAAGAGGCTCACCATGGTGGTGCAGGCGACAAGATCGGCGCGGACGATCGACGGTGGTGAGACGGGGACGGGACATGACGGACCGCTAAACCTAGACAAATCTCGGGGAAAATGAAGCTTGGAGATCAAGCTTCGAGAGGAGAAAGCTTAACTAGCGTGGCTTGGGCATTTCATCGAACACCTCGTGTGCATATGAGGTGAGCTAGAGCATCCAAATGCCCTCTCCTCACCGGCCAGAAAAAACAGAGCGCTATGGAGTGCTCTACTGCGGCGATGAGGTATATATAGGCAACTCATTTATCCGGTTCGTGGCTGGAACTGGGACTAAAGCCTTGCCTTCTGTCCCGATTCAAGCCAAGAATCGGAACCAATAGTTGTGGGACAGAAGCGAGGCCCATTGGTCCCGGTTCGTGCCTAGAACCGGGACAAATGGGTCAATACAAACAGGGACCAATGCCCATGAAGCCCCGGCTGGCCCCCTAGGCTCACGAAACGGGACGAATGCCTTCATTGGTCCCGGTTCATGGAAGAACCGGGACTAATGGGCTGCGTTTCTGCTCCGATGCTCCCCCCTGGGCTGAACGCGGGGTGGAAAGACACGTCAATGGCCAGGATGAACCAAAAACGGTTCATAACGAGGGGCACGATCGTCTTTGTTGCCCCCGCGTATAGCCGTTGAGGAGCCCTGGGAGGCCCGTACGGGCCCAGTTAGATCATATGCCTGGCCGTATACGTATGCCCGTCCGTATACGTATTTGTTTGTATACGGCGGCCTTTCGTGCACGCGTGAAGCCGCCCGCGTGTGGGGCAGCACGTGTCACGGGTAGTTGCCAAAACTATCGCATCATATAAATGTGGACGGCAACCACCTCCGGCCGCATCGCCCACCATTTCCCCCCGCCGCATCATCTCCCTCTCTCCACTCTCCACTCCCCACTCCCTCTCCTCTCCAGCCTCCTCGTCTCCCTCACTGCATCCTCTCGATCGCCATGGCGGACGCAGGAGGCGAGCGCCCCGATTGGGGCGCAGATCTGGTGGAGCAGGTGCGGCAGGTCGATGCGGGCACCTTTGTGAGGGGGCGTGCCGGCATCCAGCGCGGTGCTCCCTCCGCTAGAGATCTGGAGAAGGCGGGGGCGGGCCACAGCGGTGCGCTCCAGCCAGATGCACCCGCTCTGGCGAACTCCGGCGAGGCGCAGAAGGTGGAGGCGGGCTCTGGCGAGGCACAGAAGGTGGGGGCGGGCTCCGGCGAGGCGCACGAGGTGGAGAAGGTGGAGGCCGGCTCCGGCGAGGAGGAAGCGGAGCAGAAGGTATCTGCGGCTAACTTTTAGTTGGTACTTTTTAGATTGTGTGGTTTGTGGCCAGAACTTTGTTTGGCTAGATTTGTTGGAGGTAGGGTTTTCTCTGCATTAGGGTTTTTCTGTATTTGATTCGTGCAAGGATGGTGGACCACATATGATTATTATATTAGGTTAGAAGTAGCCAGATTAAGGGATGGATTTTTTTCAGATGCTTATTAGATTAGTAGTGGAATTTTTGCAATTCTTTAGGTGTTTGGAGTCAAATATATACTTCTATATTGGTTTGGGTTGGTGCCTGCTTTAGTTCTTTGGCTTGATGATTAATTAAATGGATTCTTAGTTCTAGGGATTATGGCTGTCATAGTTGCAATTCTTAGATGCTTGATTGATGCATGTTGTCATAGTTGTAGTTATTTGATGCTTGATTGATGCCTGTCAGGCAGAGGCTATGAGATGAGTTGTGCACGGCCTTGTGTTGTTGGAAATTGTCTACGTGAGGTGATTAGATGGTGCATTAGTTTGGTTGTAAATATAGTGAAGGATGTGCTCATGTACTGGGTGTTGTCATGTTAATCAAAAAGAGCTTCTCAAGGGCTGGATTTTTTTGTGCTGGATTGGGGCTTCTGAAGGAGAGGGGAAGCGTGGTCGAGGGGAAGGGGCAGTCTATGCTTATTTACTTTGGGTTAGTAGTGGAATTTTGTCGTTGCTTCAGAGATATTGACAGCATTGAACATCCTCTGCAATGCCGTTGCTTCAGAGATAAAAGCATCTTGGGGTTTTTTCAGATGCTTATTAGATTAGTAGTTGAATTTTTGCTTGTTAGAATTTAATTAGTATGAGGATGAATACCTTATTTAAGGGGGAATTTAAGGTCAGATAGATGTCATATGATTATTAGATTTGTAGTTCAATGCTGCTGACATTTATGATTATTTGATTTGATCTGTGGTTCAATGATACTGGATGGAAACATATTTGATTTGGAATGCATTAATTAAGATGTGCCAATGAATTGATTTAGATGATACAAGATTCATCTATAGTATAATTTGTTGTTGTTTAGGTAAGTAATGAAATTTTAGATGTTTGTTGGAGATGTATGCATTTATAGTTGAAGTTGTACCTAAATAACTATTGCATTATATTAATATGTGTAGGAACTTTGCTGCATTATCCCAAAAACAGTAATTTGTGCATATTAAAATTTGTAGTTGGCTTCTGTAATTAGTATATACTATATGTAAAGTGTGAAGTAAACATTCCAAGGCAGGATCCTAGCAACAAAATATACTATATGTTTCCATTAAGTAGTGTGGGGGGGGGGGATTCCCTCAAAAGAAAAGTGTTGGGTTAATCCAGGGAATGTCAAGAATCCAGCTTGCATTTTCATTAGCATTTATGAAGGACATCATTTATCTGTTGATTGATTGCTTAGATTCTGTATTTATAAGGAAAGCATTTGGTCACTTGCAACATACCAATGTGGTTCACATTCACAATTTTGTTTGTAATGACATTCTGTGAACTGCAATTCAATTCATTGTAATTGATGTGCTTGTTTGACAATATAGCAGCAGGAGGAGGATCTTCTGGGCAACAAGAGGAAGTGGGACAAGACTGGGTTCTACCCATATGAGTCTGATGAAGATGAGCCGTACGAGGTAAGGCCTAGTTGAAATGTTATTTCTGCATTGAGTTAGTATTATGTGTTTATAGTTTTTGAATGCATAATGTATTAATGTCAGTCATTAATGTGTGCAGTATGAATCTGGAGATGATGTGGTCGAGGGGAACGTCGAGTCCTTTAAAGAGAAGGAGGTGTTGAAGATCAGGGTCCAAGGACCTGCTAAGTACTACAACTGGAGGAATGAAAAGTACCGGTGCCCCTACTGCAGCAAGCCCAAGCCCAGGTCTGGATTATTGGAGCATCTGATGGAACATTGCCGGGCTACATCGATCTCCAGTCATGACTACAAGATCATTGGTCAGCATTCTGCCCTCCTGAAGGTCCTGAGAAACCCTGACCTCTAGTCGTACATCATGCTGATCATCGGAAGCTGGAAGCCGTACTCATCATCAGTATATTTGATGATGTTTTACTTTTGGAAAGCTGCATCTGGGTCTGAACTGCTTGAAAACTTGCTATATTAATGTAATGTAATGTAATGTATTGTGTGTTTGAACTGGATCTGTTGTGAACTGCCTGCTACCTATGGTGGTAACCTAGAATGCTATCTATATATGTGTGGCCTTAACTTTATTGGTGGTGAATGCTTCCTTCATGTTTAGTTGTTGTTTCGATGGTGCAATGATCACAAATGGCGCTTCAGTGTTGCTTGAGACATGCTGCAACACTTGTCTATGCTGTGGGCAAGTGCAACATGCTGTGCCCATGTGCCAATTATACCAAATATTGAATGTGGCAATGTTCCAAAATGGCTGTCATGAATTATAGTACATGGGGTTTAGTAAAGTTACTGATAATTGTTCATCCTCACACATTCCATCAACGCATAATTTGAATAAGCAAAAAGATCAAATGTTCCATCATTTGAACCTATGTTGCAATTAGAGAGCAAATATTCCATCATCAAAGTGTGAAGGAATTAAATGTAAATTTAGAAGAGTAATGTAATACTAGTTAAAAATAATGTGTGCAAAAAAAGGAATTTGAAATAAGATCTACTTTATTTTGTAATAAAGTTATATTACCCTACTTATTAGAATTTTGAAAATGTCACTTATTTATAAGAAAAGAAAATATAAATATTCAAAAAGATGTGTTTGATAAAAATACCTTTTGAATTTTTGGTATGTTATTATTTGAGGGGTCATGTAATTTTTATGTTATTTTAGCAGTGCTCAGGTAATTTTTATGTAAAGTGAAGGAAAAGGAAAAAAATAAACAAAAGGAAAAGCATGGGCCATCCTAGCCATCTTGGAAACCTAGCTTTATAAATAAAAAATTCAAAAAATAAGAGGGCATTAAAAAAGTAAACAAATATAAGAGGGCATTATAAATTCGAAAAAATTCAGAAATATAGAAAGAATATTTTGCAATAACCCCTAAGGTATAGACCGATGTTTTGACCAGTCAGTCTAGAGGGCATTGTAAATTAATAAAAAATTCAAAAAAAATATAAAACATTGGAAACCCACCTTTGTTTGTGCAATAGATCATGTGTGCCAAAGTTGAGGTCATTTGGAGGTGGTCGAAAAAATGACCGCATTCCGGAGGGGCCATTTGGTCTAACTTAAGCCAGTTTTTGAAAAAATGTGATTTTTCCCACCACCTCCAATCACACAAACTTTCTGGAACATGGTGACCCACATGTGCCAATCATGGCTATGAAAGAAAATTTGGAAAAGAATATTTTACAATGCCCCCCTGAGGTATAGACCGATGTTTTGACCAGTCAGTCTAGAGGGCATTATAAATTAATAAAAAATTCAAAAAAATATAAAACCTTG
This sequence comes from Triticum aestivum, assembly GCF_018294505.1. Classification (NCBI taxonomy): domain Eukaryota; kingdom Viridiplantae; phylum Streptophyta; class Magnoliopsida; order Poales; family Poaceae; genus Triticum; species Triticum aestivum. The sequence continues at coordinate 105,652,000 of NC_057797.1, forward strand.
GAACCCACCTTTGTTTGTGCAATAGATCATGTGTGCCAAAGTTGAGGTCATTTGGAGGTGGTCGAAAAAATGACCGCATTCCGGAGGGGCCATTTGGTCTAACTTAAGCCAGTTTTTGAAAAAATGTGATTTTTCCCACCACCTCCAAATCACACAAACTTTCTTGAACATGGTGACCCACATGTGCCAATCATGGCTATGAAAGAAAATTTGGAAAAAGAATATTTTACAATGCCCCCCTGAGGTATAGACCGATGTTTTGACCAGTCAGTCTAGAGGGCATTATAAATTAATAAAAATATCAAAAAAATATAAAACCTTGGAAACCCACCTTTGTTTGTGCAATAGATCATGTGTGCCAAAGTTGAGGTCATTTGGAGGTGGTCGAAAAAATGACCGCATTCCGGAGGGGCCATTTGGTCTAACTTAAGCCAGTTTTTGAAAAAATGTGATTTTTCCCACCACCTCCAAATCACACAAACTTTCTTGAACATGGTGACCCACATGTGCCAATCATGGCTATGAAAGAAATTGGAAAAAGAATATTTTACAATGCCCCCCTGAGGTATAGACCGATGTTTTGACCAGTCAGTCTAGAGGGCATTATAAATTAATAAAAAATTCAAAAAATATAAAACCTTGGAAACCCACCTTTGTTTGTGCAATAGATCATGTGTGCCAAAGTTGAGGTCATTTGGAGGTGGTCGAAAAAATGACCGCATTCCGGAGGAGCCATTTGGTCTAACTTAAGCGAGTTTTGAAAAAAATGTGATTTTTCCCACCACCTCCAAATCACAAAAACTTTCTTGAACATGGTGACCCACATGTGCCAATCATGGCTATGAAAGAAAATTTTGAAAAAGAATATTTTACAATGCCCCCCTGAGGTATAGACCGATGTTTTGACCAGTCAGTCTAGAGGGCATTATAAATTAATAAAAAATTCAAACAAATTCAAAAAAAATATTAGATGACTTGAAGGTCAAAACATTAACTTGTCATATATGCAAAAAAAATATGTGTATTGAACGCAAGTGAGCATGTGTATAATTTAGTGTGTGATTTTCAAGATCAAATCAATACACAATGGCAATATGCCAAAAAAGTGCCCACCTACCAGAGCAGGAGAATTCATACTCCATGGCCTGCATACGACTAGGAACCCTGCGGTGCATGGGCCAGGATGCAGGCCCGTGGTGCAGAATATCTCTGCTGCTAGTAGGCCCCACGGGGCAAAGGGGACAAGAGTTAGGCAATGTACTGCCTGCAATAGATAGGAGCTTGGGAGGGGAGTCGCAGCAGGGTATATAAACCGGTGCGGCGCTCTCTCGCTTGGCGAGGTGGGACTAAACTCCCACCACCCAACGGCTATGCGCTGCGATGTGCCCTGCGCGGCTCCGCCTTGGGCCCAATTCGGGCGGGCTGGCCCAGGGCAGCCTTACTCCGCTCGCTGATACGTTTTATATTTTCTTTGTTTCTTTTCTTGTTTATATTTCTAATATTTAAAATCAAGTCTCTTTTTTTCTATATTATTTCTAACAGTGTTTACTAAAATTTAAAAAAATATGCCAAATTCTGTTGTGTTTTATTTCATTTGTTCGTACTCTTTTGTATATTGATAATATTTACGAAATATGAACTAAAATGTTGTGTTTTAATTCAATTCTTCATTCCAATATTTCTTATCTTTATTATTTTTTAAATATTTTAGTTTGTAAGATAAAATGTTCTGTTTTATTTCACTTCTTCATTCTAATATTTGTTCTCATCTTTATATTTGAAATATTTCCAAAATGTAAGATAATATGTTGTCTTTTATTGCACTTATTCATTCAAATTTTTTCTTCTGTTTTCTATATTCTCCTCTTTTCTTTGTTCTGACAGTTATAAATTTAAATAATGTATGATATAATGTTCTCTCATATTTCACTTTTCATGGTTGTCTTTCCTAATTATAAATTTTATTTTCTGTTTCATACTTGAAATATTATTAAATCAAATATAGTTGGGACAATCGCATGTATGCCTCCACTTGCACCATGTACTACAAGCAGGTTTTTCTTCTCGGTCTCACCAATTGATACCAAACTTTTATGCACACCCTACGATGACCATAGCAAGCATGCCTGGCAACTACCGTTCATTTCCGACACTCTATGCATCTTGTAGGCGTTTTGCAGTGATAAAACCCTAGAACACTGCCGCGGCGTGACACAACGTGTGTTTTGTGTCCGAACTCGTGCACACCTTGCCTGGGGGGGCACATTGGCCATGCTCACATGCTCCCAAAAGTTGGGGTCATCTCATGCATTCCCCCACATGCACCATGTACAAGCCGGACCATTCGGGTCTGCCGGAGGGTAAGTTTGGAAGAGGTTTTCCTTGACGGTCCCACCAAAAGATCCCAAACTTTTTGCACACCGTACCATGACCATGGCATGCATGTGGTAGTAGAATTCATACACCACGGCCTCACTTTTGTTAAAATCCAATTAATATCCATGTGTATTACATGTAAGTGAGCATGTGTAAAATTTATTAGATGACTTGAAGGTCAAAACATTAACTTGTCATGTATGCACAAAAAAATTGTGTATTGAATGCAAGTGAACATGTGTATAATTTAGTGTGTGCTTTGAAGATCAATACACATGGCAATATGCCAAAAAAAGTGCCCACCTACCAGAGCAGGAGAATTCATACTCCACGGCCTGCATACGACTAGGAACCCTGCGGTGCATGGGCCAGGATGCAGGCCCGTGGTGCAGAATATCTCTGCTGCTAGTAGGCCCCACGGGGCAGAGGGGACGAGAGTTAGGCAATGTACTGCCTGCAATTGATAGGAGCTTGTGAGGGGAGTCGCAGCCGGGTATATAAACCGGTGCGGCGCTCCCTCGCTTGGCGAGGTGGGACTAAACTCCCACCACCCAACGGCTGTGCGCTGCGATGTGCCCTGCGCGGCTCCGCCTTGGGCCCAATTCGGGCGGGCTGGCCCAGGGCAGCCTTACCCGCGCTGATATGTTTTATATTTTTGTTCTTTCTTGTTTATATTTCTAATATTTAAAATCAAATCTCTTTTTCTATATTATTTCTAAAAGTGTTTACTAAAATTTTAAAAATATGCCAAATTCTGTTGTGTTTTATTTCATTTGTTCGTTCTCTTTTGTATATTGATAATATTTACGAAATATAAACTAAAATGGTGTGTTTTATTTTAATTGTTAATTCTAATATTTCTTATCTTTATTATTTTTGAAATATTTTTAGTTTGTAAGATAAAATGTTCTGTTTTATTTCACTTCTTCATTCTAATATTTGTTCTCTTCTTTATATTCGAAATATTTCCAAAATGTAAGATAATATGTTATGTTCTATTGCACTTCTTCATTGTTTCAATTCTTCATTCCAAATTATAAATTTTATTTTCTGTTTGATACTTGAAATAATATTAAATCAAATGTAGTTGGGACAGTCACATGCATACCTCCACATGCACCATGTACTAGGAGCAGGTTTATCTTCTCGGTCTCAGCAATTCAGACCAAACTGTATGCACACCCTAGGATGACCATGGCAAGCATGCATGACGAGTATCGTTCATTTCCAAAACTCGATGCATTTTCTAGGGTTTTTCCGACGACAAAACCCTACAACACTGCCCCACGTGACGCAACGTGTGTTTTGTGTCCGAACTCGTGCACACCTTGCCTAGGGGGCACATTGGCCATGCTCACATGCTCCCAAAAATTGGGGTCATCTCATGCATGCCCCCACATGCACTATGTACAAGCAGGACCATTCGGGTCTGCCGGAGATCAGGTCTGAAATTGGTTTTCCTTGACGGTCCCACCATATGGTCCCAAACTTCATGCATACCCTACGATGACCATGGCATGCATGCGTGACAAGTATCGTTCATTTGCGACACTCAATGCATTTTCTAGGGTTTTCCGGCGACAAAACGCTACAACACTACCCCCACGTGACGCAACGTGCGTTTTGTGTCCGAATTCGTGCACACCTTGCCTGGGGGACCACATTGGCCAAGCCCACAAGCTCCCAAAAGTTGGAGTCATCTCATGCATGCTTCCACATGCACCATGTACAAGCAGGATCATTCGGGTCTGCCGGAGGTCAGGTCTGAAATTTGTTTTCCTTGACGGTCCCAGCAAATGATCCCAAACTTCATGCATACCCTACGATGACCATGGCTTGCATCGTGACAAGTATCGTTCATTTGCGACACTCGATGCAATTTCTAGGGTTTTCTGGCGACAAAACCCTACAACACTGCCCCCACGTGACGCAACATGCGTTTTGTGTCCGAATTCATGCACACCTTGCCTGGGGGACCACATTGGCCAAGCCCACAAGCTCCCAAAAGTTGGGGTCATCTCATGCATGCTTCCACATGCACCATGTACAAGCAGGACCATTCGGGTCTGTCGGAGGGTAGGTCTGAAAGTGGTTTATGTGTAACCTACGATCTCACGAAATGATCCCAAACTTAATCCGTAACCTACGATGACCATGGCATGCATGCATGACAAGTATCGTTCATTTCCGACACTCGATGCATGTATAATATTGTAGAAATGATAGAGATACTATAAATATTGTTGAACATATACAAGTATACAATAACTAATATGTGTCACAAAGAGTTTTTTTAGGGATGAACCAATGATATTTATTTTGAGGGAAGAAACAATAAAGGTAGGCGGGCCGGCCCAGACCGCAAATAAGTGTCGGATCCATATTGTGGAGCCCACAATGCTGCGCTTCCCATGCACGTCGATCACACGCACGTCGATCACGGGAGTAGTTGCCGTTCTGTTACACAATTCTGGGATCGTGCTAATCCATATGTTCCTAATCCTACGATTGAGGAGCACGTTCAGCCTCGCTTCAACGGAGGAAAATATAGATCGCGAGATTGGCCACAGGGAAGTCAGTGCACTTTTGGCATGTTCTATATTTGGCAGACAATGCATTTTTGGCATGTCCTGTATTTGACAGACAATGCACTTTTGGCATTTTCTATATTTGGTATGTGATGCACATGGGCACATCACCTAGCAACACTACTGATTTATGTAGCAGACTAGTTCATTATCTTGTTGCAACATAGGAGCAACATCTAGCAGCTTCCATGCAACACTGAAGCAAAGCAACAATACATATTCAATATTCAGAAATTTAACTGAACTTGGCACTTAGAGTGAGCAGTAGATATTCAGTTCTTCAGCCATAAAGAACCCGATCAAACCGTACCGATTGCATAACTTATATGCTTACATATAAAAGCATACCTAACCAACATCACACCCAAAATAATGTTAACTTATATGCTGAAACAAATAACAGCATACCTAACTTAAGATAATCAGCAGCTTCCTCCTCCTTCAGCAACTGTGCCCATCTTCACTTCTTCAGAAATTTGAGGCGGCGTGAGCGGCACACCACACATGGAGAAGCCTTCTTCTTGACCACCGTTTTGTTGGACAGCTGCGCCACCTGATCCTGAGCCACCTCCTCTTCTTCCACCTTCACTATGCCGGGGTGGAGGGGAAGGATCTCGACGTCGATGGGCATTGTCTTGCCACCCTCGACGGCGACCGGCGCTACCATCTGCACAGCGTCCTCCTCGCCCTCCTCCTGGTCCAACGGCAGCACTGGCTTCGACACATGGCGGACCTGGTAGTCCGGGCTGACGGGCGCAGGGATAGCAAGCTCGACGTCGATGCGGTCCACCCTCGACGCGACACGTGCTGAATCTGGCCGCAGCGTCATGGTGGTGGAGCGGTACATCCACCACCTTGCGCGCTGAACAGGGGAGTCGCTCAGCGTGGCCTCTCGCATTGCCCACACGAGTAGGACAGCCGGCGGGACGCCGCGGCCGTAGGGGAAGGCGCGCTTCCTCTCGGCATCGGTGAGGACTTTGACAAGGCCACGCGCGTGGTTGGCCAACATCTCCGTGCTGGGGAACCAGCTGCACACCTCCGTCAACTGCGCGCGCCACCCCTCGTCATCGCCGGCGAGGTCAATCATCGCTCTCTGCCAGCCGAGGCTTCTCTCCATGGAGGCGGCTGCAGCGGTCGTCGGCGAGGGTATTCTCGATCTACTGTAGGTGGGGATAAGAGGGGAGTTCGAACCGGCGCCCGTGGGAGGTGGGTGAGTGTGTGGTGGGGAGGAGAGTGGTACAGTTACTTATTTAATGGCATTTAGGACGTGGGCAGGGGAAATGTACAATAATATTCTTTCTACCTCCCCCCGCACAGCCCGGTCATTACACAGTAAAGAATTTTTTTGATTTTTGTTTACAGGGAAACATCTTACTTATTTAAACAAAGACTGGGATCTCGTCTGCTAATACACTAAGGATACAATCACGGGGCCAAAGCCTCCAAACCAAAGAAACACAAGCGCCTACAGCTACCTTAGCCGAAGTATGAGCCGGCCGATTAACACAGTAAATAATTGAAGCAAGTGTTCTACTCTTGTTCCTTCTCCACTTTTCTGCACCTGATAGAAGACAAGCTAAGTTAATGAATGATACAAACTTTAATAATCCACAATGCATACAAACACTTACTTCTGATTTAGTTTGCATTTCTTGCTACGTCTAGTGTGTCCTACCAATTTGCAAGCGCTGCACCGGGTTTTCAACTCATCAAAAGAGAGTGGTCTACCATTTTTCGAGATAGGGCGGCTCTCATCTGCCTTTGTTGCACCTTTGCTTGACACTTTCATAGGATCTTTAACCTCAATCATGTTGCCTTCACCATCGTCCACATATTCAACTGCACACTTACTGATGTCATTTGTTTGCTTCAACAAATTTTCCTGTAGCAGATCATACTCATGACTCTTAGCTATCACAGCCTTCAAACTCTCCTGTAACTGATCCCACAAAGCAGGGTGTTTGCATGCCGCATGCATAGCTTCAGACGCTAACACACTGACCTGGCTATATTTCATTCTTTCCCCGGCCCCAGTCCAACCAAATCCCAACAGATCGCTTGTGCGCCTCGCGGGCAGTCCCAACCTTGCTTCTTTCGTGAACCGAATAAGAACTAAACACTTTGGTATTTCAGATATGTTCAAGTGCTTCAGTACATGGAATATGTGCTTGCAAGGTAGACCCTTTCGAATCATTCTTCTGCAGCTGCACCTTATAGTTTCTGCGGAATTTACTGGTGTATACTCCACCCAAAAACGGCGCTTCCGGTTATTCTTCCAGGCCACGATGTACTGCTGTGATCCGTCTCCCAGCTTAATTTCTACAATCTCCATGCCGTCAATTTTTCTAAGATCATCTTGCAACATATAGAAGTTTGCTGGAGTGAAGACGTGAGAAGCAGCTATCTCAAGTTCCCTCGAGCTAGTAACTGGCACCGGTAAACTCTGTGAGGCCGTGCAGTCATCTCGCGCCTCGTTTTCACGGATACGCACAACGGCGTTCTCATAGTGCAAAATCATATCCACCAGGGTCATTTCACCGTCTAGGTGGAGGTGAAGGCATGAGTTCAGGCTTTCACTCCGCTGGTTGCTTTTCATGCCAAGCCAAAACCCCTCAGTTAGATATGCCGCTGCCCACAGTCTCCTCTTCTTATACATCCGCCTCAACCATGTTACAGTTTTTTCCGACTGCCATCTTTTGGAAAATGCGTGCCATCTCTCCTTAAACGTTGCCGTGGACGTGTTGTAGTACAGAAGAGTTCGGAACTCCTTCAAGGACTTGTGACTGAGGTGAATCTTCATATTTTTCTCTATGTGCCACGTACATATACGGTGCCACACGTCTGGCAAGACTTCACGAATTGCCTTGATCATCGCAGCATCGGCGTCTGTGATAACACTCTTAGGCATCTTTTGACACATGGACCTCAAAAAAGTCTGCAGAAGCCACACGTATGTCTCCTCGGTCTCGTCCGAAACTATGGCACAACCAAAAACAGTGGTCTTCCGGTGATTGTTAAGACCAACAAAAGGTATGAATGGCATACCATAGCGGTTCATCTTGTACGTGCTGTCAAATACAAGCACGTCGCCGAAGTCCTCATAGTCATGACGAGACTGGGAGTCGCACCAGAACATCCTATTCAAATGTCCTTCCTTATCTAGCCTGTACTCGAAAAAGAAGCTAGGATCCCTCTGTTTCCTACTGGCCATGATGCCTATGGCTGTGGCAGCATCACCTTTTGAAAGCAGCTTCCTCTTCTCCTTGGCGCAAAGGTTGTATATTTCACGCCTGGTAAACCAACACCGCCGTACCATACATGTTTGCTGATGAAGCAATCCATCATGTCGTGAATTCTAATCCCTGCAGCTCCCATGGACATTATCTCATGCTTCTGGTACTCTTTGATTTTTCTGTGGGACCAAAGAAAAGGTACCTCGTCCGGTCCTGCCAACATATGGCTATGCTTGTCCTCAAAACTTTCAACATACCAAACCCCACGCTTTTGGTCAAGCTTGACGGTCAGGTGCGCTTCGCAAAAGCAGCGTGTCTCGGCTCTGAGCCTACGGCTGTGTCCTTCCTCGGTTAGCAACTTGCTGTCACGTTTCCCTTGTCTTGAACAAACAAACCGCCTATAACGCATATGACGTGACTCTGTTTTGCTATACCTGACCTTATTCTTTCTAATGCTGAAACCATTATCTCTAGCATAGCTGTTGTAGAAATCATACGCAGCATCGTGAGACGTAAAGGTCATTTCCATTATCTGCATGAACATATCCCTCTTATCATCTGCACTGGCAGTATCTTGGACATTCTTTGCCCCATCATCTTGTGTCACCTACACAATCAAACCACAGCCATGAAAACAGATTTCTAAGGTTTAACATTACTTACTTCCATAGAACATTGATTACACACATACCTCACTCATGATGACCGACGACTCGGACTCCCCAGAACCAGGTGCATCTAATGATTCGTCGTTAAGGCCTGTCTCCGCGTCGGATTCACCGTAATAGTCGTACGCATTATGACATTCGGAAATGAACTGAAAAATACAACACAAATACATAATTACTTATCATATAATATTCCAGAAGAAATTCAATTTGCATGCCAACAAAATTTTTCACTTACGTACCTGACTAATGTAATCTTCATTCGAGAGCTCCTGAGTTGTTTTCCTGATCATCATCAAGCTCATCGATCTATAAATTTTCAACACAAAGATTTAATGTTGTCGGATGCCACCAAAAAATTACAACATGACAATGCCACTCACATTAAGATCGTCCCATTCGTTCCCATTCTCTGACCGATCTTCACGATCTGAATTTTCATCATCTGACCAATCTTCTATCCAGTCTTTCATCAGTTCTCCAAACTCCATGTCTACCATGATATCAGTTAACTCCTCGTCCGCCATTTCCTACAACCAATATTATGTATCATCACATGTGCAAACATTATCAATGATGAAATATAAAACACATAGCACACGATCACGGATGTTATGTAAACAACCGCAACCGAGGCCGTTCAGATCTGCCCAACTTAGTAAGGAAGATGGCCACGACACCCGTCGTGATCACTTTCAATCGCGAGGAAATGCACGATCACGAAACCTAGCTTGATCTGTGATTACCTCTGCCGCCGATACCTAGGTTAGCCGCCACATCAAATAACGATACCGGTGGTGCGCACAGCCGACGGCAACCGACGCTACGTGAACCCAGATCACGAGGAGCAGCACTACCGGAACAAGATCCACGATCGCATGCGCCGCCGGGTAGCTAGGTTACCCGCCCCGCTAGGTTAACCACTACCACTGGCAGCGGCAGTTTGTTCGATGTTGCCGCGAGCGAGACTAGAGGGGGGGGGCGCGGGATGCGGTACCTGTGCGCGCTCGTTGGAGATTCACGACGTTGTCGCGCTCGCTGTCTGACGAGATCGCCGGCGACGAGATAGCTACCGCTGGAGATCTACTACGTGACTTATGGAGCTGCGTCAATGCTCGTGAGATTGATGGAGCTGCTCGCGTGAATGATTGGATTCGGCAGGTCTTACGTGGACGTGGGTCGTGTGATGTTTTTTTTTTGGACCAGGGTACTGTACGCATACGTTCTGGGTTATAGAGGGCTAGACAGGACTTGGATCTAGGTTGCGGCGGGCCAGGAAAAAAACAAATTTGCGGGGACAAAAATACCCCTCCGAAATTAGGTTAGGGGGGAGCACTCGAGCAGGGCTCAATGGGCTGACCAGACCCGAATGAAAGCCCCTTTTCTACTAGTGGAGATCTCTGTTTACAGATGAGAAGCCAGCGGTGCCCGCGTGAGGGCCTGCCGATCTGCCTGATAAAGAAGGTGGTCCTAGGGTTCTTCTCGCGTTAAGACGGTGTCATGCTTGATGCCTGTCCTCATTGATCTGGCAGGTGGTGGTGGCTGCTGCTCTGCGTCGTCGACGACTCGAACCCGCTGCCTCTGTTGCCCGGGTCGTTGTTGTTGCAGCACAGCTCGTCCGTGGTGGCGTTGGTGTTGACCGCGCCGCCCGGGCTCACGCCCGCCACCAGTTCAGCGTTCTGGAGCTCCACACCGACGGGATCACCGCGCCGTGCAGCGCGTCCGCGTCCAGGTACCCGGGGAAGTCCGCCTTCTGGTTGTTGTTGTACCCCGACAGCGACGACAGGGAGCCGTCATCGCTGCACCCGCCCAACGCGGCGTGCGCACCGCCAGCGCCGTCCATGCTGCCCCGGCTGTACACGTAGCTCTCCGCCGATACCAGGGGCGGCATGGGCTGCGTCCCCACGGGCGACGACAGTATCAGCTCGGCCTCGCTGAATACGGCAGTGCGGGTGACGGGCGTGGCGGCAGCGGCAGCGCCGGCGTGAGCGAGCGGCTTGTGGATGGCAGGGTCGATGCGGCGCTGGCGGAGCTTCTTCTTGATGATGGTGTTCCAGAAGTTCTTGACCTCGTTGTCGGTGCGCCCGGGCAGCTGCGCGGCGATCTGAGACCACTTGTTGCCCCGGATGGAGTGGAGGTGGATGATGAGGTCCTCCTCCCCCTGCGAGAAGGGCCCCCCTCGGTCCGGCGTCAGGTAGTGCATCCACCTCAGCCTGCAGCTCTTCCCGCACCTCTCAAGGCCTAAATTGATTAAAACACGATTAATTTCATCCATTTGGCCGTTCAAAACTGCTACTCTAACTAGTTCTCCACACAAAAAACATTGTCAATTAATTGCATCATATAAAAGGAAACCGTCTCTAATTTAGATATAAAATACTAGAGTGGCCGTAGTGAACTAGGGATGCGGCTATAGGTTGGTACGGTACCTGCAATCTTGGCGATAGAGCTCCAGCAGCCGTAGCCGTACTGGGCAACGTGGTTCATGAGCTTCTCGTCGTCCTCCGGCGACCAGAGGCCGCGCTTCAGCCTCTTCTTGGTCGCGCCCGGCCGCTTCGACATGCCGCCGACTGACTGAGACGACGCAGACTCAAGCTCAATGGCGTTGCCGGCCGTGCAGCTTTGCTAGCCGGCCGTCGCGAGCCGAAGGCGGCGGCCGTCGATGGCGGCAATGACAGAGGAAGGAACGACCGACGGAGGCGGTAATGACAGACGAAGGAACGACCGACGGAGTGATATAGGGAAGACAAAGCGAGGCCAGCCAGAGCATAAAAGGGGCCACAAGGCGGAAGGTGGGAGGTCGCTCTCATGGCGTAGCGCTTGCCTCGCCCTTGAGACTACTGCCGGCGTACGCTGTCATCTTTTTTTTTCTTTTTTTTGCGGGGATACTCTCTCATCTTTTCAGCGCTAGTGAATCCACCTTTGCGCATCCGACGGAGCAGATACGTTGGTCGTGAAATCTTTGGCCCGAGTGCAGGGTTGAAAATTGCAACGAAATTTCAGTGAAATCTCTGAAATTTCGCATATTTCAGTAGGGTCTAAAATATTTTTAAAGCCAAAATTTCAAAGCAGATTTAAACTGATTTCAAAATAAATTTAAATTATGTTAAAATTCATTAAAATTAAGTAAAATTTAAAATCTCAAAATCCGAAGTAATGTCCGAAATATACCAATTTTCCGAAATTTTGCATATTTTGATAAGGTTCGAAATTTAAAACCTTAGTCGTGTGTGTGGGCTGATTAGACAAAGAGATTTGGTCTCGTAACTGTCCACCCAGCTGCAGTGCTTTTCCGCATCTTTCCCTCGCTTTAATCGTTTTTCACCTTGACACCTTTGCATCCTCCACTACCACCACACAGATAGATGCTGCATGCATTGCATTGCATGCACCCTAGCCCTAGCCGGCCCCGTGGGACTTTGGATGGCACTCATTTTGCGCTAGGATCACTTCTTGGTGCTGCAAGTTATCGACTTATTTACCCAAAATCATCACACATTATGGACTAGGGTAACAGATCAGTACCACATTTGAGGCAAAGCACAAAAAACCACCAACAATAGGGCTAATCTGTAACGCGGAGCACTGACGCTGCGTTTTAGCCCAGAAAATAGCGAAATCGACAGGCGGGGCTTGCCTGTCAGGATGATGTGGCAAAAAAAATCCACGTGGGCAGGTTGACTAGTCTCTTTCTCCTCTCTCTCTCCTCTCTTCTGGCGCCGGAGTTCTCTGTGATTGTGTGCGTGCGTGCTCTAGGCCCCCGGCGCCGCGCAGAGGTCGAGCACGGCGCGCGCCACGGACAGGGCGGATGGGCACGAGGTCGACGCCGACGACAAAGGCGCCGGCGGGGGCACGTGCGACGGCCACCTGCATCCAGCCCCCCGGCGCCGCGCAGAGGTCGAGCACGGCGCGCGCCGACGGGAGGAACCGGAAGCGATCGTCGAGCTGCTGCAGCTTGAAGGCCGCGCGGCTCCGGTAGCCCTGCTCCTTGGCGAGGTGGTAGTACTCGTCCTGCCGCTGCTTCCCCTTCGCCTTGCCCATGGAGCTCTCGACTTGCATCGGCAGAGATGGCTCGCCGCGCACAAGCTGCTCGACACAATGCTCCATAGAAATAGAGATGGGATGAAGATGACCATGTAGTCAATGACAGGCGGGGCCCACAGCTCATCTGCCACCTCAGCTAGTCAAAGTATTTCTGTGTGCTTGGTATTTGCCACGTCAGCCCGACAGGCAAGACCCACCTGTCGGATTCGCTGTTTTCTGGGCTAAAACGCAGCGTCGGTGCTCCGCGTTACAGATTAGCCCCATTGTTGGTGAGTTTTTGTGCCCTGCCTCAAATGTGGTACTGATCTGTTACCCTAGCCCATAATGTGATGGTTTTGGGTAAATAACTCCAAGTTATCTGAAAAGCAAGCAATTGATAAGCTAGCACGGGCAAGGCAACAGACATGTCCTATCCATCGTCTCTAATCGTGTAATGCATCTATTCTATTCCACCACGCATATCAACCACAACAGTTACGTACGTAGCCCCTTCAATTCCTTCAATATAGATGTGTCATTTTACAATAATGTCGCGGTCAAGTAAACATTTTTAAATTGCACACAGAAAGAATCGCAAACATTTATTGACGCCGTCAAAATATTTCTGTAGGTCATGCAACGCTTACGTGCATAACCCCTTCAACTCCTGTCGATATACATGTCACACTAGACTACATGTGCCTCAATCAATATTTTTTTATTAAGTTTGTCTACGTACAGATGTGAAAAGAATCACCAACATCCATCGGTAGTGTCGAATTGGTAGATAGGTACCACTAAATCCGTCATGAAATATACGTATCTATGTTTATTTTTTTTAGTTGTTTAGATTACTTACCACATGTGTTACGTGGTTATCTATGCTTATTTAAAATTGCATGTTTTAGAGATTATAAGCAATCAAATTGGAAATGGGTTAGTCATACTGAAGCCGACATGTATTTCAGCATACGCAGGTAGTACTACTGGTTACCTGTAGGCTGATGCGTACGGAGGCTACCTGTAGGCTGTAGCAAGTGATCCTATAATTAGGGTGAAGATTGGGTTCAAAGAAAGTAGGAGCTGTAAGAAAAGGCCAAATGGCCCCTGTGACACGAGAGATTTAATCTGGGGATCAACACTACAGCAAATCATGTGTGGATAACAGGGCGCGGCAATGATAACCACATACCATTAACGTTCGCTTTTCCTAGCTACCTGGCCTATATGAAGCAATCCTGTTAGCCTACTCTAATGTGTGTGTGCGCGCGCGCGCGATCCCTGCTTTGGCCACAGCGACCTAGGGTTTTTATATGGAGCAGATCGTCGGGTAGATCATTCTCCCTGGCAGAGAGCCGGTCGCCAGCGAATAGTGACCGCGTGACAAAGAGTGTTTATAGCACACGTGCCCCTACACGCTACACACCGACAGGGTTCACTGTGGTGCTCACGCCTGCTTGCATGAAATGTTGGGTTCACGCTACGTACGAACGGCCCGGCGCCATTTGCGTCAGCCGCCGTCAACTTGTCGCACTCGCCCTGTCTGCACCTTCTTCTTCGTTGGAAACTTGGAATGAGACGTGAAGCGGAGTCCACATACTGGAGCGGAATGGACAGCGGAGATGGGATGAGCCGGTCGACACCTAAGCTCGCCGAAGAGGTCACGCTTTGGATTTAGGGTTGAGGGGAGGAGGGAGGGGGCGAAATCACAGCATGTGCTAGGACCAAGCTGGGGGTGATATTTTTCGTGGTTCATGGATCTAGAGGGAGATTGGCAGGGAGCCAGCGGATTTGCTGTGGAACGTTTGACGTTCGGTGGCGCCGAACAACGGGCCGGCGGACGGGGTAAATCTACAGGGTCGCCTCTGGCACGGAGGAGGCCGAGCTGTGACGTTGACACGACGACAGCTAGTTGTATGATTTAATATATAGCGTCGACTAACTTAGCAGGGCAGTCACTACCGGAACATGGCACTACCCCGACGGCCGAATATATGCCGACGGCCCCCGTCAGCCTACTCCGTGCTATGCCGACAGCCAAGTCCAGGCCGTCGGGCTATCCTGATCTATGCCGACGGCCCCCGTCGGCACAGAAGCACCGTCGGCCTACCTGCGCGTACGCCTACAGCCGCCTTCGGCATACATGGACCGTCGGCATAGTCGTGGGCCCGGCAACCCCCCTCGTGACGGATGACTAACGACGTTCAGACTATGCCGACGATAGAGACGGGCGGCCGTCGGCATAGATACGCACGTCACGCCATCGATCCGAAGCGCACCGACCAACATGTATGCTGATGGTCGGCATATACGCCACATCATCCATCCGCGGCGCGCCAACCATCTGCCCCCTGGACGCAGCTATGCCGACGGCTTTGACGTCGGCATAGTTATATTATATTGTTTTTGTGTTTTCATATAGAATTTTTGATTTTTTATGTATTATTATTTAATTAACTTACATGTAGCATGTGTAAATATAAGCATACATAGTAGTGGAGACTAGAGAAAGTGGTGTGACGATGGAGGGAGGGTGTGCGACATACTGGTAGGCGCTCTGTTGCGCGAAAAACACACGATCGCAAGCAATTCAATCCGAGATGCTTCCCGCGAATTCTCAAAAATATCATTCTGAAATGCGTAATTGATTATTCCCTTGGTCATTATGCATGTGTGTGCAAACTAAACTACTATTCCACGTTCGAAACCGCAGCACGATCGATTGATGAGGCGACTGTATAGAAATCCCCGGGGACCGGTAGCTTGAAATCCTGCAGCTACATGTGCATGCATTAAACCGCGCGTACACATGTCGCCCCTCCACGTAGTACGCACCAACTGCACAAGAGTACCAGCCATACTGTACGCCGCGACTCAAGGAAAATACCTTTGATACGTGCAGATATGTTCATGCTATTATCTTCTTGTATGCAAATACTTCCTCCGTTCCAAATTACTTGTCTTAGATTTATCTAGATACGGAGGAATCTAGCATTAAAATGAGTCTAGATACATCCGTATCTAAACAAATTCAAGACAAATAATTTGGAATGGAGGGAGTATATCCGAGATACCATCCACGTGTTGATACCTGATACTCATAATATATAATAGTTGGGACATGACAATTTCAGATAACTGGGCTGGGAGGCTTGCCGCGCCCGGACGGAATTGTGTGTTGTCTGTGTCTCCAAAAGTAAATGAACAGGAACAGTGAGCTCGTTCTTTTTTTTTCGAGAAAACTTTCAGCCTATTCGTCTTCAGGTGGTGTCTGGTTCAGAAGTCCTAGGACTTTTTTCTAATCCCAGGGACTAATCAAAAAAGACTCTCCAGTAGTATATTCCGGGAAGTTCAATCAGTTGGCTACGAAATTAAACAGTGGTTTGTTCCATCAGGTAACTTTACTATGTTCTTGTTGTGGAACCAGCCTACCGGGATTCAAGGGATAAACTTGTCGCTGATGCTCACATTTTTTTTAGATTTATTTCAGATTTTTCAATGATAATCGTTCACTGTAAGGAGACGTTTCTACCGACTACGAAACTCCTATGGTCATAAGGATAGGATGTGTGTGTGTGCATTCATAAGAGTAAAATATTATGAGTAAGCATATGCAATTATACTATGTTCAAAAAAATGGAACACTATACGGTATAGGAGCTTTGATGTTTCGACATTGCACTTGTGGGAGTTTTTAGGGTGTGATTATATTTGGTTTGTACCCAAATTTAACCTATCAAGATTTTGTTTGCTCATGAGGTCGACATTATTTAAAAGAATGTAATAGAGTTGCCAAAAGGAGTTTTGGCATGTTTAAAAGTTGACAGTCATCCAAACAAGAACCAACATTTTGGCCACGACCAAAACAACAAATTAGTAGGATATAATTTAGTAGCAATCGTAACATACCCTTTACTCTCACAACTCCCACAAGGTCGGTTGTGAGAGCATGCACTTCACTGTCGAATATGGCCATGTTTGGTGGCCTCTCTACCTTTGGTGGTTTCACTGTCATTGGATTTGCCTTCATATTCGTCGATCTACCTCCATTGCAGTTGGATAACCTCATGGACAACTCGCTAGCAGGCAGTTTCCCAGTTATCATCTTTAAACGTTTGTGACTGGAGTGATTGTTGTGCCGCTTGCCTCCATTACCGGTTCACTTCATTGTCACCCCGACCATCCTTCTGGTGTGGTCTTGGGACGGAGGGCATGGACATAGTTGGGAAAGAGGTGTCCTATCTTCTCTACAACCAACGCCCAATGCGTCCTCCACCACCAAACCCTAACCCTAAATCAAACTATGAGCTAACCTCGTCGGATGTTGATCCACATCCTCGTGTTGCATGTGTCATCATCGTCGTGGCCGACTGCATCATCATTGGCTTTGGGTCGGTGGCGTCTCACTTGGACCGTTAAGGCTACGATCGACCATGTCATTGGCTCGATTGAAGGTTGCTCTCACCTTCATCTCCGTGTCTCTATCACTCTGTGCTTTCTAGAATTGATGTGGACGCATCTCTACTACTGTAACACCCACAGCCTCGCAGCTACAACTACTCAAGTTCCTGACATACAAGGACCGACCAATAGAGTTTGCGCACGTCAACTCAAATATCATGTACTGTTATTTCTAAGATCTTTTTAGTAGCTAATGAGAATACGATGATGCCTAAATTAGACTAGTTTGTATTATTCAGAAATGGGGAACTTAGCATGGACAAGAGGGACAAACTCTGAACCATGATCAAGCATGGATATGGCACCAAACACATAAGGATTGAAATGGGTCCCTGAGTGGTGATTTCAGGACTTGAATCCCACCATAATGATGCATGAAAACATGAACGAAATATACAAGATGACATTGCATTGTTCCTTTGTAGTTATCTTTGTACTACCTGTAACACCCTCGATGCGGCTATATCTCCCACGTGTCAGAGTATGACTTCGAGGCATAACCGCATTGAAGGCAATGTCGCAAGAGGGGTAATCTTTACACATCCCATGTACTGAATAAGAAAGAGATACAGGGTTGGCTTACAAACGCCACTTCACACAATACATGAAAATAGCATTACTATACAATCAAGGTCCGACTACGGAACCAAAATAAAAGAAGACTACCCCTAATGCTACAAGTCCCCGGTCGCCCCGACTGGGCTCCACTACTGATCAACTGGAAACGAAACAACTCAACGCACACGATCTTCATCGAGCTCCTCCTTGAGCTCGTTTGCGTCGCCTGCATGGTATCATCGGCACCTGCAACTAGTTTTGGAAGTAAACTATGAGTCACGGGGACTCAGCAATCTCACACCCTCGCGGTGAAGACTATTTAAGCTTATGGGTAGGGAAAAGGTACGGGGTGGAGCTGCAGCAAGCACTAGCATATATATGGTGGCTAACATACGCAAAAGAGAGCGAGGAGAGAAGGCAAAGCACGGTCATGTACTATAAATGATCAAGAAATGATCCTGAAACTACTTACGCTCAAGCATAACTCCAACACCGTGTTCACTTCCCGGACTCCGCCGGAAAGAGACCATCACGGCTACACACGCGGTTGATGCATTTTAATTAAGTTAAGTTTCAAGTTATCTACAACCGGACATTAACAAATTCCCATCTTCCCATAACCGTGGGCACGGCTTTCGAAAGTTCAAAACCCTGCAGGGGTGTCCCAACTTAGCCCATCACAAGCTCTCACGGTCAACGAAGGATATTCCTTCTCCCAGGACGACCGGTCAGACTCGGAATCCCGGTTACAAGACATTTCGACAATGGTAAAACAAGACCAGCAAAGCCGCCCGAATGTGCCGAGAAATCTCGATAGGAGCTGCACATATCTCGTTCTCAGCGCACACTCAGATGAGACATCCTACGAGTAAAACCAACCCTCAAGTTGTCCCGAGGTGGCCCCGCAGTCTACTCGGTTCGGACCAACACTCAGAGGAGCACTGGCCCAGGGGGGTTTAAAATAAAGATGACCCTTGAGTCTGCAGAACCCAAGGGAAAAGGCTTAGGTGGCAAATGGTAAAACCAAGGTTGGGCCTTGCTGGAGGAGTTTTATTCAAGGCGAACTGTCAAGGGGTTCCCATTATAACCCAACCGCGTAAGTAACGCAAAATCAAGGAACATAACACCGATATGACGGAAACTAGGGCGGCAAGAGTGGAACAAAACACCAGGCATAAGGCCGAGCCTTCCACCCTTTACCAAGTATATAGATGCATTAATTAAATAAGAAATATTGTGATATCCCAACAAAATATCCATGTTCCAACATGGAACCAACTTCATCTTCACCTACAACTAACAACGCTATAAGAGGGGCTGAGCAAAGCGGTAACATAGCCAAACAACGGTTTGCTAGGACAGGGTGGGTTAGAGGCTTGGCATGACAATATGGGAGGCATGATATAGCAAGTGGTAGGTATCGCGACATAGGCATAGCAATAGAGCGAGCAACTAGCAAATAAAGATAGAAGTGATTTCGAGGGTATGGTCATCTTGCCTGAGATCTCGCAAGGAAGAAGAACGAGTCCATGAAGAAGACAAACGAACGGAGTCGAACGAATTCTCACAAATGCGACGTTATCGGGACTAACCCGAAGAAGCAACACCGGAAAGAAGCAAACAACATAGTAAACAACCATCACACAACATGACATGATGCACAACCAAGTATGATGCATGTATGGTTTAATGATACATGGCATGGCAAAGTGCACAAACAATCCTACAAATTAAGTGGAGCTCAATATGCAACGAGTTGCATATTGACGAAACACCACATTCAAGTTATTTAGTTCGATCTCGTTTATGTACCCAACAATATTAAATGTTGATTAACATGGCAAGGGGGTGAAGCATATGAAAACAACCTAACTAGGCAAGTTTAAATGAGGCCGGAACAACAAACAACAATTCCGGTAAATCCCCATATGCATTTATCAATTTGGTGCAACAACAATTTTTAAACATTTAAATGTTATTATCATGATGCGAATGACATGTGCAAGTTTTATGCAATAATTATGAAAATGTTGATAAGAGCATTTTATGAAGTATTTGTCACCGTGGTAGAAAGAAAGGGGTGCCACGATGACAAAACGGTAATGATGCCATGGCAACATTCCGGAGATCTGGCAACTCAAATGAGATGCTAGTGCAAAGGAACAAGTGTGGGTGCGCGAAACGTGCAAGAGTGACGGGGAGAGATCCCGGATACCGGGTGTCCCACATGTCGGTGGCAAGGCAAAAGAGGGGCAACGTGCACCGACAGTTCGGACTCGAGGCGAACAAGGGTGCATCTCATACAACATGCATTGATTCATTCACGGGCGTCGTCTCGGGGTTATAACTTTCGACGCGTGCATTATCGAAACGGATCAAGTTCATAGAGGGAAGTAGACGTTCTCGCGATGGCTGTAGTGGAAGTAGTCGTTCTCCCTTCGTAGATGTTCACACTCCGTAGGTGTTCGGGGTCAACAAGGAACTTGCCGTCCACGGGTCTTCGAGGATTGACGGTACATGTTCTGAAGACGTTCGGGCGGGGGTAGCGGGACACGTTTTCGTAGACGTTCGGGGTGGTGGGTAGTTGAGCATAGTCGTTGTTGGACTTGCCGGATCCGATGCCTCAGGGCGTAGTGGTACACGTTCACGGAGTAGGTCGTACACTTCGTCGCTAAATGTTCACTTGACGACCTTCAACGGCGGTAGTTGTTCTCGTTTCGTCGTGGAAGTAGTTGCACATCTCATAGTGGTACTTCACGATTTCGAAGACGGCGGAAGACGAACTTGACGGTCCTCGTCGTCCTGGTACTTGGCGTCCTCTCGGCCTTGACGGTGATGAAACGGAACGAGATGGACATGGTACTTGACGAATCCAGGGAACGGTAGTCCTACACACATCGGAGAGGAACTTGGCGCCCCACTGAACTTGGCGATTTGATGAACTGAAAGGGCATCGAGGGACTTGCACGACTCTGCCTCGGGAGGTCAACGGATGGCGACGGCAAGCACGCACGCGGAGGACAAGACGAATAGGTGGCGTCCATGGCTCCATACCCCGGAGAAGCAGCGGGGACCGATGCAGGCGACGAGAAGGAGGTCGCAGGGAGGCGACGAGTAGGTCTCCGGCACGGGTGTCTGGCAAGATGGCTCGGCGGCGACCTGCTGCTGGCAGCGTGCTCCGGCGAGGCCGGCATCAGGCCTTGTGGCCCGCAGGCGAGCAGCGAGGGCGAAGAAGCAGCCCAGGCGCGGTCGAGGCGGGCGTCCTCATGGCGCTCCTGATCCTGCTCGATGGAGAGGGCTGCAGGGGCGGCGCCTAGAGGTGTAGGGAAGCGATGGCGAGGACGAGGAAGCAGGGCAGCGACAAGACTTGACGCAGCTCCGGCGAGGGAAGAAAACAGTAGGAGGCGGCGGGGCTTGACGGATCCGGACGAGGGACTGGGGAATCGGGCGCGGGGATCCTCCTCTGGTGCGTTGCGAGGAGAGCGAGAGGAGGGAGAGATGGGAGAGAACGGATCGGGCGCTGAGGGCAACGGGCGCGGGCGCTCTCTCCTGGCGGCGCGAGCAGGGAGACAAGGAGGAGGGGATCGATCGGATTGGGGCTAGATTAGTGGGTTAGGTGGGCCTAGGGTTAGAAGGGGGCTTGGGCTGCGGGAATGGATGGCCTCAGGTGGCCGGCATGGGAGGTTGGGAGGCCCAGGAGGCCAGCGGGCTAGCTCTTATTCTCTCCTCTCCTCTATTCCCTTCTCTAAAATCTTTTTCCATTACTACAGGCAGAAATACAAAAGGGAAGAGCAGGGAAAAAAGGAGATGAACTAGAGAAATATAAAAATATTCTGACGATCCTGAAAATGTGCTCTATTTAACAAAATTGGTTTGGAGATTTTTAAAGGGAGTAAAAATAATTCAAGTTTGAATTAAATTCCAACTTGAACCATTTTAAACCCTAACCAAAACAATTTCAATTGAGATAAGAAGTTACAGAGAGGGTGTAGGCATCATTTAGGATTTATAGGGATAGGTTGAACATTTTTTCGAACAGGGAAAGTGCCACAAGAAAAAAATGGAATAAAGAAGAAAAGAGAAGTTTGGATGGGATAGAAACTTGGGTGAAACCAAGTTGAAGTTGATCAATAAGTAAAAAGGAAGGATCAAGGACAAGAAGAAGGTGTCGTAATGCACATGAAGAAGTAAAAGGAAACAAGCACAACAATCATATAGAGACGAATGCATGATGCAAAATAATAATAATAATAATAAAACATCACAAGCAAGCAAGAAATCATGAACATGATGGATGCAAATGCACATGGCAACGGCAAAATAAATGGAAGACATCTGGAGCATCGGTCTCGGCCGTCACAACACTCCACCACTACGAGAGGATCTCGTCCCGAGATCTAGAATGGCACCGGAGAGAAATGGAAGAGGAAGAGAAGAGGTAAAACTAAGTTGCTTCTTTGACAAACGAGTGAAACCAATGAACCTTGCGAGGTTGAACAAATTGAAAGAAAGAATACAATGAAGATGAACAAAGTTGAAAAACACTCTGTTAGGAAAGAGGAACAAGGAACATTACTAGAATCTTGTAGGTTGAAAGACATAAGAAAAAAGTGTCACCAAGGACAAGAAATACATGCAAGCACTCCGGATGAAAAGAGATGTAGAAGGAACGATAAAGATCAAATACGACAACACTCAGGTTGGAAATGGAAGGCAATAATATGAATTTGTCAAAATGAAAGCACTTGGATGAGAGTCCGGTTAGAAGAGGAATGATAGACACAACACTCCGATCAAACAAGATAGAGAAGGAATAAGAATGATGTAATTTGGGCAGCACACCGACTGTAAAAGAAAGGAATTGAATATGAACTAGCCAAGATGAGAGAACTTGAAAAGAGGGCACGACACTCCGGTTAAATGGATAAGCATGAAAAGAACACGATCCTGACAATCCAAGATGATGAGAGAAGAGAGCAACATCACAAAGCCTCCGGGAGGAAGAATAGAAGATAGATAATTAAAATAAAAGAATGGAGAAGAAAAGGCCAACTTCTGCCACAATTGAGTTTGAAAAGGCATCCTTAGGAGAAGGGTCGAACGGAGTTGTTGGAAAACCAACAACGAAAAAAAGGTAAGCTTGTAGTGGGCTTATGGAGAACATCTCAAAACTATGAGGTGAGATTCTGCCACTAACGGGAACAATGGATTTGGATTGATATAAGCAAAGGTGACGAGAAACTTATCTCACCGGTAGGATAAATGAAGAACTTGGATCATTTATAAGCACCATAATAGCAAAATTCCTTAGGGAAAGCTTTAGGTGAAATATAACCCAAGATAACTCCAAAGAAGGGATTGATGGGTTGAAAAGAAACTTATGAACGAATGGAAAATGATGGGTTTAAAATATGTCATTCCGGACAATTTGTGAATCATGAAGCATGAAGGGAAATTGTCAAGAAAGACATAGCACCACCTGAAAAGATAAGATAGAAAGAATTGCACTTCGGAATGCAAGATGAAGAATACTTGAGCTCCTCTAAAAAGAATCTCAATGAACACTTCGAGAAGGAAAAAATAAATCCTTGAAGGTAAAAAGAGCATGCACGTAAAAGATACGTAGACACATATGCATGTAAAATGTAGTAAAGCTAGGCAGAAAAATAATACTCCCTCTATTTTATTTACTCAACATATTATCTTTGTGTCAAGTCAGACTTTGTAAAGTTTGACCAAATTTATAAAAAATATTATCATTCACAATATCAAATCAATACCATTAAAATCATCATTGAATATACTTTCACATCACATATACTTGTTATTTTGAAAGCCATATTGATAAACTTGGTCAAACATAATAAAGTTTGACTTTGATCAAAGCTAATATGCGGAGTAAATAAAAACGGATAACGGATAAAGTACTAATTAAGTAAATGCATACTGAGCTATAGCAACTTGTAATGTGGTGTAAAACCAGGGGCGGATCTAGAGGGTATCGTTGGTGCCATGGCATGCACTATTCGTTAGATTTATTGTGACGTTTAGGCATAATCACACTACTTTTGTGTACTTTCTCTAAAAAAATTACCTATGTATTGATGTTTTGCACCCCCAGTAATTTGATCCTAAGTCCGTCGCCGTGTAAAGCGGACTATTCTTTAAGTTACAGTAAGTACCCATTGGAAACGGTTTTCCTATTTTTCCAGAAATTACAAGTATGTTTTCCTGTCGATCCTCTGCATATATCTATTTGTTTCCTTCTTGTCAATTTCTCTCTGTTTTCATGTGCTGAACGAATTTAGATTTCAGGATTATGACACGATATTGGGTTTTAATAGTTTTGAGTTTTCAAGGTTGGTACAACATGATTGCACAATGCAAAATGGTCTAGAATAAATAAAATAGTAATGCAGCTTCATAAAGTTTAATAAAGGCGACATTGCATTCTCTAGAAGCCTATACAAAACTATCAGTACAAAGTTAACTACGTGAGCATGCACACCAACTACTATTAATTTGTGAAAGCAGTGGTTTTGCTTTGCAAGGACTTCGGTAAGAAAGGCTCAAGCCATGCCAATGTAGCATGTACTATATTAGTATATGGCATAGTGATTACAGAAAGGAACATATCACCAACTATATGGTAGGGTACTTCACTGATCAACAGAATCAATAGGCGCACATCAGCGTTAATAGGGTTAAAGGGACAAGTGGGGGGATATCCGCCACAATCACCAGTTTAGCTATAGCAAACCCGTGACAAATGTGATCAACTTAGTTTACACACAACCAAGTTTTCAATCAAATTTCCACGAGTGTAGTAATATTGAAGTCACTGATAATTAACTAGGAATGAGGTCTTACCACTTGGCTAGTACATACTGTTTTATCAGCTTTCCGATTTCTGAAAATAGTACTAAAAGCCTAAGCTTTCCGTCCTTGCATATCTAGCCGAGATTTTCCTGAAAACTTCCTTCAAAAGTGTTTCATTTTTAGAAATAGTTAGTGAAGCGCGTCCTTTGTCGCTCAGTTGCATAATTCAACGACCAGCTCTCAATCAAATTGCCATTGAAAGTAACCTCACAGTTTCTCTTTATTGGACCACCCATCTGTGTGTGACATGGAAAAAATATGCTCCCCCGTCATGTGAACCGCATGGCAGATCGATCACGACCTCGAACATAACTCCTTCTTGGTTGCCAAATATGTGTCACTTTTGACTGGAAATCTTGATCCACATATTTGGCATTTCAGCCCGCACTGAGCATATCCACTACGGTAGCCTGACACGCCTGCAGCTATTGCTTTACAGTACATCAACTATTACCGTTGAGCCGCCCCACACATGCTAGCTATGCATTACGTCCGGCCACGTTAATCATTGTCCCGTAAGTACGCGCGTAGGACAGGTCCGGTGCAATCAACGCGCGCGCAGTTCCTCCTCCACAGTGCGCACGTACTGCACGGTAGTACACGCGTGGACGCATGCATGGTGCAGCTAGCTTGCCCTATTGCCATGCCGCCGAATGCATGCATGGGTGCTCGAAATAAACACGACCGTGGCCGATCAAGCGATTGGGTCGGGTGCGCGTGGAGATGGCTTTCAGTACCACGGAACTTGTACGTTTTAGGCCTCTTTTAGTTCATAGGATAGGATTATCATAGGAATAGGAATCTCGTAGGAAATAAGATGACATGTATCTTAAATCCTATGAATAGGAATAGAAAACAAGATGTCATTTGGTTGACATCAAAGGAATTTTTTCATTGAGTCTAGGCTCTTTTTTATTTTCCTATGAAATGTGGAGGATAGGAACTAATCGTATGTAGGAATAGAAATCCATTCCTATGAACCAAAAGGCTCTAAAGGAAAAAATCCTATAAAAATTCTATCCTTTAGAATTTCTATAAAATTCCTCTAAACCAAAAGAGGCCTTAGATTTCTGCATTTCGTCGAATAGTCTGACGACAGTGAGCGGTAGTGTCAAGTATCAATGGCTACTAACAGTGAAGTCCTCACCTGTCACCAGCACGCCATACCCGTGTGTAATATACTTACGTTGGTGTGCCCGTCGATAGGGCTGTAGCTCACATTATCGCACCAGGTGACTATCCCGAAAAGCCTCTCCACGTTTCCGTAGGTAATGGGACGTACGTGTACAATACTTTGAGGTTCAACATAGAGCACTTCACCTTAACCACATGTTACACTTTTATAGTGACAGTATTACTATACCAACTACCAACAAGCCGTCGCTAGTCAACAGCATGTCATACCAGCACGTAACGTACGTGGCCCATACGTGTTGGTGTACACACATCGATCAATTTGTAACTCACACTTTAGTGCCACGTAACCAAATAGAAAAACCTCCCCGTATTTGGCAGGTAAAGGGACATGACGGACACACAAACTATTTTCACTTTGAAACCTGACCAAGAGCATTGTACCCTAACCACAGATTTGTACTAGTACTTTATAGTGGTAGTATTATGGCGTACCCGTGCGTAATATATGTAATATACGTGACCTAGACGTAATGTATCGTGACCTAGACGTGCTAATGTGCCTGTCGATGCGGCTGTAGCTAATACTGTCGCACCAGATGGTCAGTTAGAATAACCTCTATACGATTGGTAGGTAAAGGGACGTGACTGACACCTAGACTATTTGTACTTTGAAATTAGACAGGGGGCACCTTACCCTGACCATAAATTATTACCACTATAATGAAAGTACTCCCTATGCTATACCACTAACAAGCCCTCACAATCATCGGCGTGTGTAATGTATGTTCCTTATTTGTGTTGGTGTGCCCCTCAATTGTGCCATAGCTCATACTGGTGTACCAAATGTCCACCCTGAAAACATCTTCATGTTTGGTTTGTTAAGGAACGTGACTCACACAAACTATCTGTACATTCAAATTTGACGGAGAGCGCTTTTATATGTGCTATTGTGCCCGTTGACCGGGATGTAATTCACACTGCTGCACCAGATGACTAGTTAGAAAAATCGCTACATGTTTGGTATGTAAAGGGATGTGAATGACTCCCGGGCTATTTGTACTTTGAAATTTGACGAAGAGCATTTTACCTAGACCACAAATTGTGCTAATATAGTGGTGATATTATGTTGTACTTTACTAACAAGTCCTCACCAATCACCAGCTTGTTATACCGGTGTGTAATGTATGTGGCCTATATGTGCAAGTCTGCCCGTCAATCGGGTTGTAACTCACATTGCCTCAAGGTTCCAGCTAGAAAAACGCTCCACGTCCAGTAGGTAAAATGATGTAACTGACACACAGATTTGTATGTTGAAATAACTTCACGGAGAGTATTCTACTGTGACTACAAATTATACTACTCCCCTCAATCCATATTATTTGTTGTTGCTTTAGTACAACTATACAACGATAAGTAATATTGATCGAAGAAAGTACTATTGTGATAGTATGCTATGCTACTACTAAAATAAGTCGTCACCGGTCATCAACATGTTGTATCCATGCATAATGGATGTGGCTATAGCTGACAGTCACACTGCACACTAGGTGACCAGCCCGAAGAACCTCTAGATGCTAGCACAAGTAAGGAACTAAGGGCACACAAACTATTTGTAGTTTCAAACTTGAAGTAGAGCATTTTACCCTGACCACAAATTATACTAGTATTATGCTATACTACTGCTAACAAGCTGTCGCCAGCCATCAGCATGTCGTACCTGTGTGTAATATATGTGACCAAGATGTGCTTGTGTGTATGTCGACCGGGTTGTAGCTCACACTGCTACACCAGATGGTCCGTGAGAAGAACCTCTTTAGGATTGGTAGGTAAAGAGAAGTCACAGACACCTAAACTATTTGTACTTTCACTATTAGAAAAATGGCTATAGATGGAAATGACATTAGTGACGCACCAGACATGTGATGCGTTATTACTACTCCCTCCTTCCATCTATATAAGGCCTAAGTTTTGAATCTCTAGTACCAAGGCTGTTGCATAAAAAGAGGAGCAAAAATTGGGAATAGTACTTGACCAACCAAATCGCATGCAAGATTTTTTTTGGGCGCCGTGCAGCCCGCTCTCCTCCCTCTCTATTAATCCCTTGCATGCAACTTCCTCTCCCCCTTTTTCTGCATGTAGCTCAACAATAACTCCTCCACACCTTCATGCACTGGCCAAAAAAGAGCTCGCTCCTGCAAGTACATGGCGCCATTTTTCCTCCATGGTGGCGCTAGATTAGAAAATTTTCACGTAAAATTGGAGGGAAACACATCAAAGAACATGGCGCCATTTTTCCCTCCTAAGTTCGGCGCCATCTATGAAATTTTCAATGGACACAGCATGTTATAAGTCGATGGCCTCCTCACATTCTAGTTCACTGAGCTCTCTCTCTCTACTTTCTTCCACCATGGTTTTCCTTGATCTAAACCTTCCTCCGGATGAAGATTCTGATCAGTCCAGTATGGCAGGAGGAGGAGGAGAAGTAGGAATAGGTGGAGGAGATGGCAGGGGAGATGCCGGAGCATCCCATGTCGCTGTCGACACGGTACGTGGGCGAGGAAGGTATGGTTTGACCGGGCGTGGTCGGGCCGTATCATGGTCTTCCGGGACGCCGGACTCTACAGCCGGTCGAGGTGGCCGCTGGCAGCGCCCCCTGGGACTCGTCGGTCGTGGGCGTGGCCAGTTCGACACGGGAGCCGGAAGCAGCGTACATGGCCGACTCATCCTCGCTGGGCGCAAGGCTATGATGCGGGCGGGCGGCGCCTTCGGTGGCGTCGGCCGAGGTGCCGGTGGCGCAGGCGGAGGTGGCGGGCGAGGTGCCGGCTGTCTTGGAGGTGGGCGTGTTGCGGACAAGGACGACATGCATGCTACCGTGAACGACGACATGGAGGTCCACGCAGAGGCGGAGGTGGATGCGGACGCGGCGGATGATGACATGGAGGTGCACGCAGAGGCAGAGGTGGATGCTACGGCAGACGACATGGACATCGACACCCATATTGACACGGGCATAGATCTCAGTAAGTGCGGTTTGCTGCATGATGACCATTGACTTTGCATGATTTGTTCTTCCTGCTAAAGTTGCTCTAGGAATCCATTTCTTTTTTTAGCAATACTATCTTTACATTTTGCATGGTTTGCTGCATGGTTTTATCAAGATGATCTTTAGATTGTGCATGATTTTATCCACAAAGTAAATAGTTTTTGAATGTTTGCATTATTTTGCATGTACAGATCGGGTTACTAACAAGAGAAAGAGGGCTTGGTACCCCGACGACGACAAGCGCTCTATATACACCATGTTGCTGGTCAGAAATGGTCGCACGGGTCGTCTGAAAAATGGCGTGACTAAAGTCGTATCGGACCTCACCAAAGTGCCACCACGGTGCCTTCGTCGGATATGGGAGAATGGGAATGGCGGAGGGGTGAATGCAGTGGTTAACAAGAAGGTTAAGAATTGTGGCAGGAAAAGGGTACTGGTGGATACAGATGCTATGCGAGACATACCATTAAAACAAAGGACTACAATTGTCGACCTTGCCATTGCATTGAACATGAAGAAAAGTACTGTTCACAAACGGTTGAAGGAGAAAAGTATAAGGCGTCATCGGAGCAGCATCAAGCCTATCCTCACGGATGAGAACACAAAAGCTCGTGTTGCTTATTGCTTGTCCAACCTAGAGCCAGCGAGCTGTCCGGAAAATCCGGTGTTCAAGGACGGGTACAACACTGTGCATATTGATGAAAAGTGGTTCTAGCGTAGTCGGTTAAACCAGAAGTTTTACTTGTGTAACGATGAGCCCGATCCAAAAAACTTGCCAGATATTGTGGCCAAAGTTCTCCTGACATTTGAGAAGTATCATGTTCAGCGGTCAAATAGGATTTTCCTTAGTCACCAAGCATGCATGAGGGAGACATTGAAGGTCAAAGGTGCCATCAACTACAAGGTTCCTCACATCAAGAAGAAGGCACTAGAGAGGAAAGGTCGTCTTCCTATTAGGTTGAAGTGTGATCCAAATATCGTGCTTGAGGCAATAGCATTTCTCAATGCTTAGTTCTTCTTATAATGCCATGTAATGGACCAATGTAATGAAATCATGCATGAATGAAGTTCAAGTATTATCGTCGGACAAACATGATCAAATTGCACTTGATTGTACTCCATCATCCAATAAACAACATTAAAACTACACTAGACAGTAGAGTTCTCACCTTCAACAAGATGATCTTTCACTATGCACTACTCATCGCGTGCGAGACCGGTGCAAAGCTTTGCCCGTGCAATTGCAAAGTCTTTCTCCGGGTCGTCCACCACGTGCTCCATCCACGCAAGTGGGTCTGTCGCCGTCGACGCCGTGCTTACCTTGTCATCGTCGTCGACCGCGCTCTCATCAGAAACGATGTCCTCTTCTAGCCACCTGGATAGTGCACGCAAGGATCGTGTACCTTGCCACTGCGGCATCTTGTTCAACTTGCGCATGGGTGACACCACTACAGATTTGTTAATGTCCACTTCTTCGGCGTCTTTGGTCTCAGCATCTGGATCGAAGGTCTCAGCATCTGAGTCGATGATCTTATCGTCGTCGTTGTCAAGCTTAACTAGCTGATTGACATTGGCGCTGGCCGCGTCAACCATCATAGCGCCATGCATGCTGGTGATGGCACCCCTGCCATGTTCACCGGACGCGGGGGCGAACCCACTGGTGGCGGACACAGAGGCGAACGTGAACGCGGCGGACGCGGAGCTAAACTCAGCAGCTGGCCAAGATTCGGCGGACGACGACATGGATGTCCACGCACACGCGCACGCGGCAGATGCGGAGGTAACCTCCGCAGCTTGCCAAGCTACGTCCGACGTCGACATGGCCACGCATGCGCACGCGGCGGACGCGGAGCTAAACGCAGCAGCTGGCCAAGATCCGGCGGACGACGACATGGACGTGCACGCGCACGCGGACGCGGAGGTAAACTCAGCAGCTTGCGAAGCTACAGCCGACGACGACATGGCCGCGTACGCGCGCGCGGCGGACGCAGAGGTAAATGTAGCAGCTGGCTCTTCCAAGACATTTGTGGCGAGAGCTTGATCCATGATGAAGAGAGATGGCAAAGTGGAAATGGCTCTCGTTGAGAAGGGAAGGAATATAAAGAAGACTCAGGGGAGAAGAAAGGACGAGGAGGCGAGGTGAAGCACGTCTAACGGCTCTCTGCATGCATGCAAGGAGTAAATGCTGCCGGCCATCGCGTTTTCACGAGGACGGCCGCGCGCAACCTGCGAGGGAGAATTAACTCGGAGATGCATCGGTTAGCTGGTTTGGCCTTGTATAGATGGAAAAATGAAATTTGAGGTTAGGCCTTATATAGATGGAAGGAGGGAGTATATACTAATGGGGCACCATCTGTTGGTGCGCCATTAGTGTGGAAGACACTAATGGTGCACCAAGCACACGGTGCGCCACTAGTAACAAAATGTTTTTTTTCATTTTTTCAAACATACTAATGACGCATCCGGGCAGAGTGCGCCATTAGTAGTTAGAACTACTAATGGCGCACCAACCATAGAGTGCGCCACTACTTTTTTTTTTACTTTTTTACAAAACTACTAATGGCGCACCGTTGCATAGTGCGCCATTACTAATTTAAACTAGTAATGGCGCACTGTGCCATGGTGCGCCATTAGTATAAAACTTATTTTTTTTTTACTTTTTTGCAAAACTACTAATGGCGCATGTCTGTGTGGTGCGCCATTAGTATGTTGGGTTACTAATGGCGCATGTCTTTATGGTGCGCCATTAGTAACCTGGGACCAGCTAGATATTTTTGGACAGCCACACCTACACACTCACTTTCCCCATTTCATTCCCCCACCTCCTCTAAGCTTGTCGGCTGCCTCCTCCTCCTCACCTCATTTGCACCATAGATTCATCAAAATTAAGTGTTGAAATTACCTTTTTTTATAGGTAAGTAAGGGGAAAGATATCTTCATGTTGTAGATCTACTTTTTTTCTCCCTAACTCGCTCCAACAACGTGCACATGCACTTTTTGTGGCCTAGCTAGATCTATGTATGTTTGTGGTGTTGCATATGCTTGTGGTGTTGCATATATGTTTGTGTTTGCAGGTACCGGTATTTGAAATGCGATAGTTGCCAATATTTTGTCGGAATGTTGATCCATTTCCGTTTCGGCGAGAATTTTGGCACTATGCATTCTTTTTTGTCCTATTTTTAGGGAAAGTCATGCCAATTTTTTTTCTTGGTTCTAAAATATCGTTTTACTCTACCCCGCAGGCGACCATGGTCCGCACGATGACCGAAGGCATCGTGAATAGGTTTTTGAGCTCCGCGAAGGCCGAGATGCTTCAAAAGAACGAGACGGAGATAAGATGTCTGTGTCGAAGATGCAAGCTGAAGAGCCTTATTGCGGACCCGGATTCCGGGCAGGTGCGGGACCACCTGCTCTTGCGTGGTTTCATGGATGGCTATTGGTGGCAAGGTGATGAAGATGACTATGAAGTCATCCATGGGGGCTGGGCAAGAAATGAGGAAGGGCAGCAAGACAACCACCGCGGCTCGGGCGGGCAAGAAGACGAAAATCTCCAGGACATGATCACGACGGTGATGTTGTACACAGTCATCATGTAGAAGATGCCGAACATGATGATGAGGAAGATGCCGGAGCAGACGATGGGCATGATCATGAAGATCTAGATGCCGGAGGAGCAGACGACGATGGACCATCGATGGGCTGGGTGCAGGACCCTCATATTCAAGAGCTGCTTCTCAAGCAGACAGATAACGCAAGAGCTGCCGCCCGAGAGAAAGCCAAGCTGGATCAAGTGGAGATAGACGCGGTTACTCCATTGTATGAAGGATGCAGACCCGAGGATACCCGCCTGAAAGTAACGCTCATGGCTTTGGAGATGAAGGTAAAACACAAAATGACCGGCGCATGCTTCAACGAGAACATGTCATTCTGACACGAACGTCTTCCCAAGGGGAACAAGTGCCCGACCAGTTTCGATGAGGCGAAGAAAGTCGTGTGTCCTCTAGATTTACCGCACGTGAAATACCATGTGTGCATGAACAATTGCATCATTTATCAGGGCGAGCACGGGGAGTCTACCATATGTCCGGTGTGCGGCGTCACTCGATACAAGAAGAGGAAGAAAGCTCCTTGAAAAGTGGTGTGGTACTTTCCGATCACTCCTCGTCTGTAGCAGTATTTCGTGGACCCTAAGGTAGCAAAGCTCCTGCGTTGGCACGCGGATAGGGAGGAGAAGAAGCTAGAAGATGACGCAAATGATCCGGAGATAAATAAAAAAAGACAAGATGCTGAGTCACCCTAAGGATGGGAGCCAGTGGCAAGCGTTGAATTTCGAACACCCAGAATTTGGGAAGGATCCAAGGAACATCGTGCTGGGCGCGAGCACCAATGGAGTCAATCCGTTTGGCAGCCAGAGAAGCACACATAGCACCTGACCTGTGTTTGTGTGGATGTACAACCTTCCCCCTGGTTGTGCGTGAAGAGGAAGTACATTCACATGAATATGCTAATTGAAGGGCCGAAACAACCAGGGAACGACATCAATCTATATCTGGGGCTGCTGAAAGAGGAGCTAGACACGCTGTGGAAAACGCCAGCCAATACGTGGGACGCCGCAGAGAAAGAATATTTCCCTATGAGAGCCGCACTGCTCACGACGGTGCACGACTATCTCGGTTACGGATATCTCGCGGAGCAGGTGGTCCACGGATTTTCTGGATGCGTCAGGTGCATGGATGACACAACGTATCGCCAGCTAGATAGAGATCCCGGGTCTTCGAAAACCGTGTTCATGGGACATCGAAGGTGGCTTCGTGACGATGACCCGTGGAGGAAACGCAAGGATCTGTTTGATGGTGAAACCGAACTCCGAAGACGCCCGCGTACGAGGAGCGGCGAGGAAATAGACGGGCTGTTCAAAAATTGGAAAGATTGCCCACTGCTGGGAAAGAAGCAAAAGGCGCCAAAGCCGGGAAAGAAGCGAAAGGCGCCAGAGCCACTGCTGAAGGTATGGAAAATGAGGTCTGTTTTCTGGGACTTGCCATACTGGAAGATCCACCGTGTGCCTCACAGCCTTGATGCCATGCATATCACGAAGAACGTGTGCGAGAGTCTGCTTGGTACCCTGCTCAACATGCCAGAGAGGACCAAAGATGGGCCAAAAGCAAGGGCAGACTTGAAATCAATGGGCATCAGGCAGGAGCTTCACGCTAATGATGATGACAATGATGATGATGATGATGATGATGATGATGAGGCGAAGCAGGACACAGAAAGTCGTCGCAAAGGCAAAAAGGCCAAGAAGACCGGAAATGACTACCCTCCCGCGTGCTTCACTCTAAGTCAGGAGGAGATCGAGCAGTTTTTCACCTGCCTCGTAGGAGTAAAACTTCCTTACGGTTACGCGGGGAAGATAAGCAGATACCTTGATAGAGGCGAGGGTCCCGATCTTTCGATGAGATGATAACTATCGATTTGGTGGAGACGACTTTGATG
Organism: Triticum aestivum; assembly: GCF_018294505.1. Taxonomy (NCBI): domain Eukaryota; kingdom Viridiplantae; phylum Streptophyta; class Magnoliopsida; order Poales; family Poaceae; genus Triticum; species Triticum aestivum. The sequence goes on from NC_057797.1 coordinate 105,686,459, forward strand.
ATCCGACTACAAACATGCACGACGTTGCGCCTTAGCAATCGCTAAACCAACTCCGGGAGGTTATTGACCACGCTGGAGCACGATCAACCTGACCACGAAGGTCTATTCCTGCAAGCAATCGAAGAACAAGCAAGAATATGATTAAGCAATCTGAATATTGCGAGTATGGATGAAGTATTGATAAAAGTGGGGTTTCATAAGCGGTCTTGGTCTGGTCGTTGGACACAAACGAAGTACACGAAGTTGCAGCGATGGCTAACTTTTAACTAAATAAAACCCAAGTCTAAACGATGCCTTAAGGGCTATATTTATAAGGAAAAGAGAGGGGATTTTGTCCACCCTTGGCAAGGTGGGACTAAAACACCTCATAAGTCGTTTTCCCTACAATATGGACTCTAAAAATAGATTACATGGGCCTGGCCCAAAATAAGGTGGCGCAACACCAATAATAAGTTATGGACGAAATTTATGAAAGGCCATCTTGTATATTTCGTCCACCATCTTGTATGTCATCATGGTGGCTTCAAAGTCCGGAAATCTCCACTTGAACCTCCATTCTTGTTCTGTTCGCACGCACCTTCATCTCCGTGGTTGACCATGCTCCAATGTCCAACCTTCTTGTCCATGCTAGACACTTCAATTGCAAGCAGCACAAATGTATCTAAGTTAGGCAACATCATATTCTCATGAACATTAGAAACATTGCCAAGAAACGAAAGTACCTGATAATTTAATTGGCGTATATGAGCTCTAGCAACTGTTCCAAGAGGTAAAACAGTAGGGGATATGGGTGTAACTGTGGTAGCCATGTCCTCATCATCCTCCCCTTCTTGAAAACAAAGCCGTCCTCGGCGTTTCTTAATCTGAAATCTGGCTAACAAAAGAGACAAGGTGTACACGTTGTATATGTATATGTCGTCCATTTTCACTGATCTCAGTTGGGGCACATGTGACACAGTTATACAAGAGCACTCTTCAAAAGTCGTGAAATATAAAGCCAATATATTATCGCAAGAAGTTAAAGGCATGAAAAAATTGCAACTCAATTTGCACATATAAGTGAAGCTCTTATTCATATCAAAAGATTGACAATGCTTATCATTAAACCATCCCAACAATGATGAACCATCACCAAGATTAGAGGTCATATCAAAATGATTAAACATTGGCACAATTATTTTCAAACGTATTTGATCTAAATCTAATTTATTTCCTGATTCACTTGGTTCTTTTGCATCGATAGTTAATTCAATGGGTTCACTCAAAATTGTTTGAACACATGGCAAAGTCAAAACATCAACATAGTCCTCTAAAATAGCTGGTGTGATCAACGTTGTGGGTAGCTCACCGCATGGTGCATTTAAATTGACAAGACATTCATCATACTCATGTGGTGGTGGAAGATTAGTACCTTTGTCATTACCTCTTATGATCAACTCAGATGATGTAGGCACTCTCGGTGATGATGTGTCACATGGTGGAGGTGATGTAGTCCTCACAACAACGGATGTGGTTGTCATAGTATGCCTAGTAGTTGAAGGGACAATCGTATCAACTCTTGGAATGTGCATCTCGTGCTTGTTCTCCTTGTGGGCAACACGTCGTTTTATTTCCTGTTCAGCTTTGCAAGCAAGATGAAACAAATGGTCCATAGGATAACACTCTTCATGAATTAGTATCTCCTGAATCTCACGATTTAATCCTTCCCAAAATCTATCCATAAAATCTTCTTCACTTTCTTCTAAAGAGGAATGCAGGAAGGTAGTTTGTAAAGTATCATAATATTTCGTTACGGTGTCACTACCTTGTTTCAAATGTTATAATTTTTTAATCATGTCACGAGTATAATAAGCGGAAACGAATGTATGTCGCATGACAAGTTTCAAATCATCCCAAGTACTAGGTATATCATTAGGGTGTAGCCGACAATATTCACTCCACCAAACTATAGCATAACCAGTGAAAGAACCAACCGCAATCTTAACGTTTTTACGTTCATCAAAATTATGGGAAGCAAATATATTATTTATGTCGAATTCCCATTCAATATATAAAGCAGGTCTAAAACGGCCATTAAATGATGATATAAGAACAGTAACCTGATCATGCGCATTTGGATGTTTATGCACCTCTCGTGATCGTTGTGGAATTTGCAAAGGTGGTGGCACGTCTCTCGCGATCGACAAAGCCCATGAATTGACCCTAGATCCTGTCATGATTAGTAGAAACAAGAAACAAAATCCAAAAATAATGTTCCTATAACTACTAAGATGTGGTGGTAAAACGCTCACAGTAAAGCAAATATCAATGTCTTACAAGTTCTTACCATGCAGCAGGCGGTGATCGGCAACCAGCGGTGTCAAGTAACTCCAAAAGTTGGGTAAAGTGATTGCCAGGTGAACGTATGTATACACGGTGTAGAAATATGTGGAGCTGGGATGACGTTATATATGTGAAAAGAAATGCTACAACCACGTTAATTAATGCAAGTTGAATAATCGCTCAAAGTAGTCGAGTGCTGGTTCTAGGCTAGACTGTACTAGAGACGCGAGCCTAAGACATAGACGAAATTCACGATATGCCGCGAACACCAGCCGTATTGTTCTTTTAACCACACCTTTTTTACAGAAACAAGACACGTGGTACAAACCTCCTTTTTTCTCTTTTTCTTTTATCAGTTCTCCAAAGAAATCCAACCGAGTGAGGCAACCTCTTTTTTTTACCACAGCCAAAGTACTACTATGTACTACTCCCTCTGTTCCTAAATATTTGTCTTTCTAGACATTCAAATGGACTACAACATACGGATGTATGTAGACATATTTTAGAATGTAGATTCAACCATTTTATTTTGTATGTAGTCATTTGTTAAAATCTCTAGAAAGACAATTATTTAGGAACGGAGGGAGTAGTAGTCTATATCACAAGGAACACTGGTTTTTTTTATCAAAGTCCCACGTGGCAAACTAGGAAAGTAAAAATATGGAAGCCGATCAAATTTCCCTTTTCCTCTCTCTTCAAACAATCCAGCCGTTTTTTCTCTATTGTTTTAAGTTACCTCGCCAGTAGAACAAAAATCAGATCTGCACCCTCCTGAAATCAAGGATCTGAACCAAGTTTTTTTTTCGAAACGGAAGGATCTGAACCAACTTACGTAGGCAACAAACACAAATGTCCTTCCAACTGTGAAAACAGATCAACTCTGGATTTTCCTGTTCTTTTTTTGGCGATTCTTTTCTCTTGCTTAACAAACCAGGAAACTTTCCAAGTAATACCACGTCCTCCTTTTCTTCTTTTATTTTCGCCAAGAAAACTGTCAGAAATTGGAAACCACCAACCGATTGTTTTTTTTCAACAGAGACAAACGAATCTGAACACCTCTTTTTTCTTTCCTTGCTGCGATCTCCACCCCTCCTGTAATGCAACCTGCTTTTTTTTTATTTAACAACAAACGTGCCACGCAAGGACACCAAATCAGCCACCAAACAATCGGATTGGCACTTCCCTTTTACTTTACTTCTTTCCTTATTTTTTTTTCTTGGCCGGTCAGAATTGCCTTTTTTTTCAATCGCTTTGATTTCCTTCCAAATCAAACAAACTAAGGTGGGAGGATCACGTCCCAAATCCCAGCAGACCTGATCTCGCTCCCTAAATTGTCTACTTCTTTCCAAACAATACAAGAGATCTTTTTCCTCCTCTACTCCTTTCCAAACTAAGGTGGGAGTAGTATTTTTCTTTTCCGTCCGTCAAACTTTCAAACAGACTAGTTTCCTTTTGTGGCGAATAACAGCAGATTTTTGGGAAAACGAAGCAATCAGAATTAATTCCCTTCTCCTTTGGCCGCACCACACTTGAACTTTTTCTTCTTTTTTTTATGCGCCAATCCAAACCTTCCAAATAAAGCACACCACGTCACCTTTTCCTCTTTCTTTCTTCTTCCCAAGTATTTCTTTCACTTTTTTTTTTGCGCTGAACACATTTTCCAAAGCAAGCCACGTCCCTCTTTAAATAGAGAGAAACCCAATGCTAGAATTCTCGTACGGGGTAGTACTAAACTTTCCAAACAGATCTACCCCTAAAACTTCCAAAGAATCAGATGGGCACTCTTTTTTTTTACTTCCCTTTCTTTCCTCCAAGAGAACTTTCAGAATGTGAAAATAGACAACAAGAGAAAAACACAGCTTTCCCAACCGGTTGTACTTCCTTTTTTTTTTCTTCCAAGCGTGGAAACAACCACCTCTCCTTGATTTATGTCCAGATTTATTTCCTCCTTCCCAAATAAAACAACATATCTCTTTCCTCCTTTAATCTTTCTTAACTTATTCGGATCACCGCTAACAATTCATCGGTCAGTTTTTTTTACTTCCAAAATCCAACGTGGCTGACTAGTACTTTCCAAATAACCCAACCAACGTGGGAGGGAATCACGTCCCAATCCCAACCGATCTGCTCCTCGTTTTTTTTTCTAACTGATTCGGTCTCTTTCCTTTCCAACCGATCCGAGCTTTCTCTCGCTTCTTCCAATTTTTTTTAAAGAAACCGTGAGAGATTGCAACCAGCGATGGATGTGTGCACCTAACCTTTTTTTGGCTTCGGTCTCTACTTGCAAAACGAATCTGCTCTCTCTTTCTTGTAGGATCTTTCCTCAACTTTTTCTCTCCACGAGACGAATGATGCTCCAAGACGGCGATGAACAATGATAATGGATGGATGGTGGTGGTGGCGGTGAACAAAATAAGTGGCAGCGGATGATGACAAGGAACTGGATGATGGTGGTTGTGGAGACAGCATGAACAAAACGTGACTAGAACCCGAAACTCTAAAAGTCTAGACACTGAAAATCAGCAACTCGACACACGATGCAACCAAAATTTCAACCATGCAAAAACTAAGTGATAATAGCGAAAGGCTCAGACTGTCTGGGATACGGATGAACTAATCTAACTCTCTTTTTTTGTGGCTTTTTCTTGGACTCTAGGTATGAAGAACAAATGCAACCTGACTACGAAAAACTGGAAAATCTCACCGAGCAACCTGAAAACTGATACCACTTGATAGAGGCGAGGGTCCCGATCTTTCGATGAGATGATAACTATCGATTTGGTGGAGACGACTTTGACGATCCGACTACAAACGTGCACGACGTTGCGCCTTAGCAATCGCTAAACCAACTCCGGGAGGTTATTGACCACGCTGGAGCACGATCAACCTGACCACGAAGGTCTATTCCTGCAAGCAATCGAAGAACAAGCAAGAATATGATTAAGCAATCTGAATATTGCGAGTATGGATGAAGTATTGATAAAAGTAGGGTTTCATAAGCGGTCTTGGTCTGGTCGTTGGACACAAACGAAGTACATGAAGTTGCAGCGATGGCTAACTTTTAACTAAATAAAACCCAAGTCTAAACAATGCCTTAAGGGCTATATTTATAGGGAAAAGAGAGGGGATTTTGTCCACCCTTGGCAAGGTGGGACTAAAACACCTCCTAAGTCATTTTCCCTACAATATGGACTCTAAAAATAGATTACATGGGCCTGGCCCAAAATAAGGTGACGCAACACCAATATTAAGCTATGGACGAAATTTATGAAAGGCCATCTTGTATATTTCGTCCACCATCTTGTATGTCATCATGGTGGCTTCAAAGTCCAGAAATCTCCACTTGAACCTTCGTTCTTGTTCTGTTCGCACGCACCTTCATCTCCGTGCTTAACCATGCTCCAATGTCCAACCTTCTTGTCCATGCTAGACACTTCAATTGCAAGCACCACAAATGTATCTAAGTTAGGCAGCATCATATTCTCATGAACATTAGAAACATTACCAAGAAACGAAAGTACCTGATAATTTAATTGGCGTATCTGAGCTCTAGCAACTGTTCCAAGAGGTAAAACAGTAGGGGATATGGGTGTAACTGTGGTAGCCATGTCCTCATCATACCTAGACCCAGCGAAGCAGAAGTTCAGCGGGATGAAGTCTCACGACTGTCACGTGCTGATGACGCAGATACTTCCAGTTGCAATCCGTGGGATCATGGACGCGCACGTCCGTGAAACGCTATTTGGCCTATGCAACTTTTTCGACGTCATCTCTCAGAAGTCGGTTGGCGTGAGGCAACTCAGAAGGCTACAGGAAGAGATTGTGGTGATACTATGCGAGCTTGAGATGTACTTCCCGCCCGCATTCTTCGATGTTTTGGTGCATCTGCTGGTCCATATCGTGGAGGATATCATCCAACTCGGGCCGACGTTCCTGCACAGCATGATGCCGTTCGAAAAGATGAATGGTGTCATCAAAGGATACGTTCGTAACATGTCACGTCTAGAGGAAAGTATAGCCAGGGGCTTTCTGACCGAAGAGTGCATCTCCTACTGCACGAATTATCTAGGCATCGAGAACCCCGTTGGTCTGCCCGTCAACAGGCACCTCGGCAGGCTCGCTGGATGGGGTCACCGTGAGGGTCTCCGCGAAATGCATGTCGACTTCGAGGGTCGACTCGCCGACTTTGAAAGAGCAAACCTAGTCGCGCTACAACACATAGACGTGGTCGATCCTTGGGTGGTAGAGCACAAAACCTTTATTGAGAAGACGTACAATGACCAAGGCCAACAGAGGACGGACGGAGATATAATCAAAGAGCACAACTCATGTTTCACGCGTTGGTTCAAGCAGAAGCTTCTGTCGTACCCTTTACATGAGGATTCTTCCACGGAAGAACAACTCATATTCGCCTTGTCACAGGGCGCCGAGCACAACCTGATGACCTATGAGGCATACGATATCAATGGCTACACATTCTACACCGAGGACAAGGACATGAAGAGCGATGGTTATCAGAACTCCGGGGTAACGATGGAATCCTACACCGGTAACGACAAGGACAAATACTACGGAAGGATCGAGGAGATCTGGGAGCTGAGCTACACTGGAGAGAAGGTCCCGATGTTCCGTGTCAGATGGGCCAAGAGCGTCCTAAAAGAAGACCGGTATTTCACCACCATGGTTATACCCGAAGCCAAATCCAAGACCACGGGCGCAAAAGTCACCGCGAAAAATGAGCCATGGGTACTGGCTTCCCAAGTGGACCAATGCTTCTTCATTACCGACCCGTCAAAGCCCAGTCGTGTTGTCGTGAGGAGAGGCAAAAGGAAGATCATCGGAATGGATGGAGTAGCCAATGAGCAAGACTTCGATAAGTACGGCGACTCGAAAATCGAACACGACGACGATGATGAAGTAGCAGCATACACCACAAGAAGAAGCAGGACCACCCTACCTAAAGGACGTCCGTTCCATAGAAGAACTCCATTTGCGAAAAAGAAGGGCAAGAAGATTATGAACAGATAGCTAGCTAAGATCGACTGTATTTAAATCGTAGTCTTCATTTCTCGGTTGTATTTCATGGGCACTTTTTGATATCATGAATATTTTTAAATTTCATGGGCACTTTTTGAATTCATGAATATTTTTTCAAATTTGATGATATTTTTTTATATTTAATATAATAAAATATTGAATATTCATGAGGACACTCGATCTCGATCCCCCTCCATCTCGATCTCGATTCCCCCTCCATCTCGATCTCGATCCCACCCGCGCCTCCTCTCCCCTATTCATTTTTTAAAAAATAATAAAAAAAGTGTAGACTACAATTGTTGTTAAACAACAATTATTACTGTTTTTATAAAAAAATATTACTGTTTCATATTCATATTCATTTTCTAAAAAATTATTACATGCAACAAAAAAAATTACTTATGGCGCACCTCTGGCTGGTGCGCCATTGCTATATATAAAAAAAGATTACTAATGGCGCACCTCTGCCTGGTGCGCCATTGCTATGTAAAAAAAGATTACTAATGGCGCACCTCTGCCTGGTGCGCCATTGCTATGTAAAAAAAGATTACTAATGGTGCACCGACCGCAAGTGCGTCATTAGTAAGATTCCCCCTAGCTAATTCCCTCCCTCTCGCCAGATCCCCTTCGTCCCTCTCCCTCGCCCCCTAGCTAACTCCCACCGCTGCCCCGACCACGCCGCCGCCGCCCTCGCGCCTCCGTCTCTGTCGCCGCCCCCACGCCGCCGCCGCCCCGCGCCTCCTCATCGTGGTCAGGTAACCCTCCTCCCCCTGCCTCTCTTCTCCTCTCTTCCTCCTCTCTTCTCCTCTCTTCCTCCTCCCTCTGCCTCTCTTCTCCTCTCTTCCTCCTCTGCCTCTCTTCTCCTCTCTTCCTCCTCTCCTCTCAGGTAACCCGAACTTAATTTTGTGATGGTGCATTAGGAGGATCAGGAGGCAAGTTGCAGTGCTGCAAGTGGCAAGAAGAAGAGCAGCAAGCATTAGATGCTTGCACTCCTGCTCTTATTTGCTTTTGAAGCAAAGTTTTGTTTCCTAGCTGGAATAACACAGTAAAAAAGAAGTGTCTGAACAAGCTGTTGCTTTTTGCTGTGAATGTGCAGGTGTTCCTTGGCTGAGGGAGAGGATAGAGGCACGAGGAGGAGAAGAGCACCTGGACCAGAGGTGAGAATGAATGAGCTGGTGTTTAAACCATGGCTAACTTAATTTGTGTTTGGGGTTGGAGCTGGGAAAGAGAGATAGAGGGATAGGAGGGGGGAGGGGAAAGAGAAATGTTTATTTTAGGGTTTAATTAGACTCAAGATTCTGGTGTTTAACCCTGTTGTGTTGCTTCTAGAAATAATATAAAAGCTGTGAAAAAGAAATCTATGGAGTTGGCACTTTACATAAGGTTATAGATCATTGTAGTGTCCTAATGTCTAAGACTGTTGCATTGGAGGTTCATCTTGCAAACATATCAGAACTTGCAAACATTTTATTACTTGTTGCATTGGAGGTTCATCTTGTCTTGAGGCAAACAAATCAGCATTGGAGGCTCATCTTTATTACATATCAGAACTTGCAAACAAATCTGTGAAAGACTTGTAAAGTTGCTGGGTTTTGTCTTCGACCATTGTGTCGTGATGAATTTGCAGGTACCCCGAGAGGCCCTTGAGTTTGCCGGAATGTCGATTAACTTCCGTTCCGGCAAATTCGGGTACTCCATATGTCCTATTTTCAGCAAAGGTCATGCTGAAATTTTCCGTGAATTTTAGCATGACTTTGCTAAAAATAGGACATATGGGGTACTTGCGACTAATGCATGGGCCGGGGTATCTTAGTACTTAGTTAAGTAGGATCAACTATCCCGCCATTCTTGCTGCATTAAACCATAGGTGGCAATAGAGCCAAGTGATTAGGCCCTAAACCCTAGATGATAAACCCAACATAGGTGGCAATAGAGCCAAGTGATTAGTGCCAAGTGATTAGGCCCAACCTAGGGTGCCTCGGCATCGATAAACCCTAAATGATGAAAACTTAACTTGGCTTCTATAGGGTGCCTCGATGCTGATGAGAACCTAAATGATGTACGCTTAGACTTTTAGGGTGCCTCGGCGTCGACAAAACCTAAATGATGAAAGCTTAGGCTTTTAGGGTGCCTCGATGTCAACAAACCCTAAATGATAAAACCTTGGCTTTTAGGGTGCCTCGGTGTCGATAAGAACCTAAATGATGAAAGCTTAGGCTTTTAGGGTGCCTCGGTGTCGACAAACCCTAAATGATAAAAGCTTAGCTTTTAGGATGCCTCGGTGTCGACAAACCCTAAATGATGTAGTTTTGAATTATGAATGTAGGATATGTTGTCATCATCATCGGACGATGAAAGGGACGATGAAAGTCTCCCGGCGGAGTGCGACTGGTGCCACGACGATCGAGGTCTGTGCGACATGCCTCACCTGGACGATGATCGGCGCTTCAGCATTAAGATCGAGGAGACCTTCGAAGTTGAAACGGCACACAACAACGACAAGTGTTATTTTCATAATTAAGCATGACTTCAACTATTTCAACATGTAATTTTCATCTTTTACAATTCGAGTATAGCTTATCCCATGCCATGCAAGACGTTATGTCTTGGAGAGGATGGATTTTGAAGACCATGAAATTTCTGAAACAAAGAAAATTCACCTAAGGACTCATCACTATGTGGACTTTGAAGTAAATCTATATAATTCTGAGAGCATAACCCATTTTGGTTGCAAAAATTGGGAAGCATTTTGCAAGATGTATGATTTTGATGAGGGTATGCTTATCACCATGGATCTTGGTAATCCTGACATCAAACAAGACAATATGGACATTTGGGTCTTTGTTGATACGCCTCCAGTTCTACCGCTATGTGAGTTTCTCAAACATAGTTATTAGCTAATTTATATTGTTTATTTCAAAATAGTTGACAGCTTATTTCCATTGACAGCTTATTTTTATTGTTCAAAGAATGTGCGGGAGATGGTAGACAAAACCCACTACACCGATGGCTCCGAATTAACAACTTACAAGGAGAAAAATCATCTGGTCGGATTTTGTACTGACATTGGGAATTACATTATCCACAATCAAACTCCTCAACATTATGGTAATATGTGCCACTAGTGCATGTGTTCAACTACGGTAACTACCATGGAGATACCCTGGTAAGATTTTTACTATTACGATATCCGTGCATCTTTTGCGTACTTCTAAAACTAGTACATCATTACTAACTATGAAGTTATTACTATGTTTTTCAACAGATAATCCCAGAGAATTGTGTGCCTCATATGATGTATCAGAAAGGTAGTGTTAATGTTTTGAACATACAGCCAGGTCGTCCTACGAATCTCAACTGTCCATACGAGATTTCTAAAAGAAGTGGAGACATGAAAATCAAAGGATGGAAAAAATGTATGGACAGTCGTAAGGAGCTTCTTGGAAGCAAAAGGAAGCGAAGTGCAAGAATTGGAGACAAGATGTTCTCCATTCTTCATAATGGAGAGTCAGGGTCTATATTGTTTTATGCTATTTTAACTTAAATAGGGTATTTAGGTCCTGCCTAATACTGATGATCATGTGCTAAGAACAATTAAGTAGGGTTGGTTCGATGACTATCAAGATGATGATCGTATGACTTGTTATGAATAACGAGTAGAAGTTGTATGATGATGATTAGTAGGACTTGTTAGGATTAGTATTACTTCCGACAAACTCGATACTCGCGGTCTCGAGACTTGTAATGTTTTATTTTTGTTCGGTCTTTTGAATTCGGAGACTAATATGATGAATTGTATTTGGAGACTAATCTTCTATTGTATTCGATGAATCTGCTGTTGCTGTGTGCTACTGTCTATATTCTGTCAAATAATATATTTTATAACCTGTGCAAAAATCAGAAAAGTAAAAAAACCCTAATATTCATACTAATGGCGCCTCACTAAAGAGTGCGCCATTAGTATGCCAAGTATACTAATGGCGCATCCATCCGCAGTGCGCCATTAGTGTGCCAAAGCATATGATTAAATATGGCCCTGGGAGGCATACTAATGACGCATGGTGTTATATACTACTAATGGTGCACCAGTGATGCGCCATTAGTAAAAAATACTAGTGGCGTGATACTAATAGCGCACTAGTGATGCGCCATTAGTAGGCAAAACTAGTGCGCCATTAGTAGGCCTTTTCCTAGAAGTGTTTTGAAATTAGACGGAGAGTACCTTGCCCTGACCACAAATTACACTGCTATAGTGGCTATTATGCTATAATACTAACAAGCCCTCACAGTCATCGACACGGCGTACCTGTGTGTAATGTAAGTGCCTTGGGTTTTGGCGACCCGTGGGCGATGCCCTGCATGTCGCTGCCGCCGCTGCCAAAGCTCGGTCCAGGCCGGGCGAACGCTGGCGATGTTGCCATGTGCGCCGCTCAGGTGTACTATGGCCATGTTGCGGCCTCGTCCGCCCCGTTGTCGTCCGAGCCGTGCACCCTGGACGGCCCTGCAGTAGCTTTGATCTGGAAGATGCCGAAGGAAAGCCTAGTCTGTGCATGGCGGAAGGAGTCCAATTGCGCTGAGAACCCCAGGGCCTCCACCAAGGAAAGTGATGGGAAGGCGAACATATACCTGAGTAGTTCTAGATGGTTCGCTGCACTACACCTTAAAGTCGCCGATCCTCCTGATCGGACTACTGCATCAGGTCACCGATCGGGAAAGACGAGGAAAGTGGAGATGATGGCAACACTTGTGCTGGCCATGGTGACTGCGTCAGAGGCCTCAGCAGCGAACCTAAAGGTCGGTGGGGGCGATCATGGGGCTCCCTTTGTGGACGCTGCCCGCCCGAAGCCGACTAATGGGGAACCTACAGAGCCTGCGATGGAGAACCTGGGTGCATTCACTGTGGGGAAGGAGGATGAACTTTTGGAGGCAACCGGCCCAGGGGCCGCCGGTAACCTGACGAGGCTGCGTGGTGCGCCCCGTCAGCAGCAATGATAGGCCTAAGTTGGAACTACCGAGGAATCGGGGGCGCCTCGACAGTTCGCGATCTCACTGCCCTCGTCCAAAGTCATCGTCCGCAGTTTGTTTTTCTTTGTGAAACTAGGCAGAAAGCAGTTAAAGTTCGTCGTCTTCGCCGTCGTTTGGGTCTTCGAGGTTTCAGTGGAGTTGACAGTAATGGTCAAAGTGGTGGACTAGCTCTATTCTGGAATGACCAATTATCAGTTGAGATTAAAGACCAGAATGAAAGGTTCATTGATGCTTATGTTCGTGCCTCCCCAAGTGACCCTTTGTGGCATCTTACATGTGTGTATGGAGAACCACATACTGAAAACCGACACCGGATGTGGTCTATCATGTCGGATCTGCGTGCAAGTAGCGACCTTCCGTGGATGTTGCTGGGAGATTACAACGAAGCTCTTTGCCAGTGTGAGCACATGTCATCCACCCCGCGTCCGGCGAATCAAATCGCGGCCTTTCATGATGTGGTGCAGGACTGTGAGCTCCATGATCTTGGGTTCTCAGGAGCTCCGTTCACTTACGATAATAAGAGGAAAGGCAGGTCTAATGTCAAAGTTAGGCTGGATCGAGCTCTAGCTGATGATCGATGGAGAGATATCTTCTCGGATGCACATGTGGTACACCTTGTGTCTCCATGCTCGGATCACCTCCCGCTTTTAATTCATCTACAGAAAGAAGAACACCCACAGAACCGTTGTCGAGTCAGCCGATATGAAGTTTTTTGGGAATGGGTAGGGGAGTTGCCAGAAATCATCCAAAAGGCTTGGGAAGATACACAGGCGACTGGTGACCTTGCTTCGGTGACGGCTGGCCTGAGTAAAGTAATGGATGACCTGCAAGGATGGAGCCGACGTAAATTTGGCAATATCATGCGAGAGGTGGAACAAACACGTCGTAAGCTGGAGCAACTAGTGCACTCCAATGGGGATCAGAAGGAAATTAGGAGGCTGTCGGATAGCTTGGATGAACTACTATATAAAGAGGAGCTTCTATGGCTGCAGCGCTCGCGCGTTAGTTGGCTCAAGGACGGTGACCGAAACACGAAGTTCTTCCATAGTCAGTCTGTTCGGAGGGCGCGCAGAAACAAAATAAAAAAGCTCAAAGACGCAGATGGAGTTTGGCAAGCTTCCCCCTCTGTAATGGAATTGATGTCGACATCTTTTTTCAAGGAACTATTTACCAGGGACCCTTCCTTGAATGCTGATGAAATCCTTAATCTGGTGGAACAGAAGGTCACCGAGGATATGAACAAATCCCTATGCCAGGAATTCTCGGAGAAGGAAATATCAGACGCTCTGTTCCAGATAGGCCCCTTGAAGGCACCCGGGCCGGACGGCTTCCCAGCACGCTTCTACCAGCGGAACTGGGCTATTTTGAAGGCAACAGTGGTGGCAGCAGTCAGATTGTTCTTTACAACTGGGAACATGCCACCTGAAACGAATTCCACCGCGATTGTGCTAATCCCAAAAACAGATCAGCCAGAGTCCCTCAAGGACTTCCGTCCCATAAGTTTATGCTCAGTCTTATACAAGATTGTAGCAAAGTGCCTTGTAAATAGACTTTGGCCTATCCTCGGAGATATTATATCCTTGAGTCAAAGCGCCTTTGTTCCCGGACGCTTAATCACTGACAATGCACTAGTAGCATTCGAATGCTTTCATACTATTGAGCACTGTAATAAGGAACAAGAAAATTTTTGTGCATACAAGTTGGATCTATCCAAAGCATATGACAGAGTTGACTAGGACTTCCTCAGGAAAATGATGCAAAGGTTGGGTTTTGCTCCCCGATGGGTGGGTTGGATAATGTCCTGTGTGACTTTGGTGAGCTACTCGGTTAATTTCAATGGAACCCTCCTTGATTCATTTGCCCTGTCCAGAGGTCTGCACCAAGGTGATCCGCTCTCGCCGTTCCTGTTCCTTTTTATTGCTAACGGTCTTTCTGCACTTCTACACCGTGAAGCTAGCCAGGGTACTGTCACGCCTCTCAAAGTTTGTCGAAGGGCACCGGGATTTCACATTTGTTATTTGCAGACGACTCCTTGCTCTTTTTTAAGGCGGAGGCGATACAAGCAGCTAGAGTTAAAAGGGTCTTGGAAATATATGCTAAAGGGACGGGCCAAGTGATCAACCCCCACAGGTGCTCAATCTTATTTAGCCCCGCATGCCCGGCCACTGTTCAAGAGGTCATTAAAGGTACACTCCAGATTACTCAGACCACATTTGAGGGGAAGTATCTTGGCCTACCAACACCAGAGGGCAGGATGAACAGAGGTAGATTGAAGAGTTTAGAGGAAAAAATAGCGAAAAATCTCATGGAATGGGGTGACAATTATCTGTCCATGGGAGGGAAGGAAATAAAGATCAAAGCCATTGCCCAAGCCCTCCCTGTCTATATCATGAGTGTGTTTAAACTTCCGGCTGGACTCTGTGAGGAGCTCACAAAAATGATACGCCGATATTGGTGGGGTGCGGAACGCGGTAAAAGGAAAACTCATTGGGTGAGCTGGGACATCATGCTTAGACCAAAAGTGAAGGGAGGAATGGGTTTCAAGGACTTGCGGCTGTTCAATCAGGCCTTATTAGCTTGTCAAGCCTGGCACCTAATCCAATTCCCGGAGAGCTTATGTGCTCAGGTCCTACGGGCTAAATACTACCCTTGTGGTGCTATTACGGACACGGTTTTTACAGGGAATACCTCTTCGACGTGGCTTGCGATTGAATACGGGCTCGAGTTGGTCAAACAAGGATGCATCTGGCGCGTAGGAAATGGAGCCAATATTCGCATCTGGCGAGATCCGTGGATTCCAAGGGGATCGTCGCTTAGGCCAATCACGCTGAAGGGACGTTGTAGGCTTAGAGCATCTCCAACAGCCGCGCTAAAGCGCCGCGCGCAAAAGACCTGTTTACCGCGCGCGCTGCGGCTGGTTTTGCGCGCCCGCCTGCGCTGGCTCCAGCAGCCGCGCTATAATGCAGCGCGCGCGTGCCGCTCCAGCAGAGCGCAAAAATACAGCGCGCGCGACTCGTCGGGCATTTTGCATATATGATATTTTGGACAAAAATGAACATGTGAAATTTGACACAAACAAGTTGATGAATAAAAGTTCATGCCCACAAGTTCAAAATCATGCCCACAAACAGTGAGCTCGCCAGCGCTTCGGAAGCCGCCGCGGCCGTCGAACGCCCTGCAAGCTTCTTTCCCCTCGCCTTCGTGGTGTCGGAGCCGTCCGCCGCCTTGTTTTTCTTCGCGGATGTTTTGCCCTTCTTCGTCCGCGCCGCATTGGGGACCTTCTTCGACGGTGCGGCGGCGGCACGGGACGGCGCCGGCGCGACGCCACCCGGCGCCGGCGCGACGCCACCCGGCGCCGTGGTCATCCGCGGCGGCAAGAAGAGGCTGCGCGTGAGGCCGACGCTCGTCGGAGCTCCGGCGGTGGCGACGCCAGCGCTTCCCGCGCTAGGGTTTCCGGCGGCGGCGGCGGCGGCGGCGACGGGGGGTCGCAGCTGTACAGCGGGGTGAGCGGGGCGCCGGTGTGCGCGTCCATGGGTGGGTGGCAGGGCGCCGGCGCCGGCGCGCGCGGGGCGTAGGACGAGGAGAGGAGAGAGTGCGGCGCAAGCGCTCGAGTGTGCCGCGCGCTGTAGCTGGCGCCCGAAATACACTACGCGGCTAAGTGTTTTCGACCGCGCGCCCAACCCGTTATAGCGCGCGCGCCGTTTTTGCGCGCCCGCTGGAGCGACCCGCCGCATTGCGCGCACCCTAAAACGGCCTAATTTGCGGCGCGGCGCTAGTTTTGCGCGGCTGTTGGAGATGCTCTTAAATGGGTTGCTGAGCTCTTGAATGTTGATGGGTCATGGAACGTTGCACTCATCAGGCAGTACTTCCGCCCTGTTGATGTCACTGAAATCCTCAAGATCAAACCATCCCGGCGTCTGGAGGCTGACACTGTAGCCTGGCACCCAGATAAGCATGGTCGGTTCTCAGTGCGCTCTGCATATAACATGGCAAGGGAGGCGATTATGGCCAAGGACGGCAGCGGCGAATCTAGTGCTAGGCCTAACGGCGCTAGACCTGGCTGGAAGATGCTATGGAACTGTGGAGCACCACCCAAGGTATGTGTTTTCGCCTGGAAAGCTGCTCGAGAAGCGCTAGCAACCCGTGTGAACAAACGACGACGGCACTTGGAGCTGGAGGGAACTTGTGTGATCTGTGGTCAGGAGGCCGAGACTACCCACCGTGCTCTGACCCGATGCCCTCACGCCCGGAACCTTTGGTCTGCGATGCGCATGGTTTGGGATCTACCGCCGGATGATGCTCTCCGCCGGGATGAACCTGACTGGCTCTTGCTACTCTTACAACGCCTGAACGAGACTCAGCGCATGCTCCTCCTCATGTTACTTTGGCGAGTGTGGCATGTCAGGAATGAAATTACGCATGATAAACCACTCGTACCCGTCGAAGCGTCCAAGAGGTTCCTGTGCAGCTATGCAGACACGTTGCTAATGATCAAACAAAATCCGCATGGGGACATAGTCAAGGGGAAGCAGACGTTGGTGCTAGCTGAACTCCCGAAACAAACCATCCGTGCTCCTTCCCTCGCTACCTCTGCAAACTGGGTGGCCCCACCAGCTGGCTATGTCAAGCTTAACATTGACGGACGGATCCTTTGTCGCAGCTGACGGATCGGCGGGCGCCGGCATGGTTCTGAGAGACCACACAGGAGCTGTGATCTTCGCCGCTTGCAGGTGGCTCTTCAACTGTCCTGGACCCCTCGAGGCGGAGCTGGCGGCCTGCGAAGAAGGCCTCAAACTGGCGTTGCACTGGTCCAAGGAACCTCTTGAGGTGGAGTCAGACTGTGCCGAACTGATCGCACTACTGCAATCCGGCACTCTGGACCGGTCCAGCAACATGTTCCAAGTTGCAGAAGTCAGTGCATTGCTCCAAGAGAGGCAAGCTAAAATCAAAAAGATTGGCAGACTACAAAACAAAGCAAGCCATGCTATGGCAGCGATCGGCCGTGGACAACAACGCACTGCGTGTTGGTTAACAAAAGCACCCGAGGAGATTAGCATTTTTATTTCAGAGGATTGTAAAACCTTGATTAATTAATGAAATGTTCTTTTTCCCCGCAAAAAAAAATGTAAGTGCCTTATTTGTATTGGTGCCTTAGTCAATTGTCTCGTCACATGCACCAACATGCCTGAAAAACATTTTCATGTTTGGTTCGTAAAGGAACGTGAATCATACACAAACTATTTATACTTTGAAATTTGACGGAGAGCATTTTAATACGTGCTATTGTGCCTGTTGACCGGGATGTAATTCACACTGCTGCACTAGTTGATAGTCAAAAAATCGCTCCATGTTTGATATATAAAGGGATGTGAATGACTCCTGGACTATTTGTACTTTGAAATTTGACGAAGAGCACTTTACCCAGACCACAAATTGTGCCACTGTAGTGGTGGTATTATGTTGTACTATACTAACAAGTCCTCGCCAATCACCTACGCGTTATACCTATGTATAATGTACGTGACCTATATGTGCAAGTCTGCCGATCGGGTTGTAACTCACATTGCCGCACTAGGTGTCCTGCCAAAAAAAACCGCTCCACGTTTTTTTCCGAAAAGAAGGATTACCCCGACCTTTGCATTAGCATGATGCACACAGCCATATGTATTAATTATTCACTAGAACCTGACAACATGTATACAAGAATCAACCCAAAGCCACTATTCAGACGAATAAAGTCGCTACACCTACAAGTATATAGATATGCTCTGCCCGCATAGCAAACACAATCTAATCCATTGGACTTAAGACCATCCGCTCTAGGCGTCCCATGACATGCACCGCCTGCGCACGCTCTAGGGTCCGCCGCCGCCATTTTCCGCCATCCCGTCTTCAGGAGGAATCACGACATAGATCTTGCCAGTCTCATCTGTCGTCGACGACACCAGACATTGCCACCAGCCTACACGCATCGATCAAACCGCATCCAACTCCGAGACTCCACTGCTCCACGCCGCTGAGACCCACCGTCTTCAATGTGGTCGATGCAACGCCGCTCCACCTGTTGGTCTCTCCAGTGAACCTCTGCTCCAAGACGATGTCCCCAGGTGGGAGAACGGCACAAAAGTCTTCGTCATCATCTGATCTAGGAGACCTAGGTCTAGACAATTACTACCTGGAGGAAGAGGGGCACACCATCTACAACTGCCCACGCACCCAAGCGGTACCCACCGTCACATAGCTCTCACGAGAACTCCTCGAAGGACATGATGCCATGAGCGTCATTTCCTCCCTACAGATTTCACCAAAGAGACTGTGAGGTGGGAAAAGGTAGGGCGAACCCGAACAACGTCTCCATGAAGAAAAATAGGGGTGTCTTCGCCATTGTGGCCGGCAGGAGCCGACCTGGGAGTTGTCCCAATCCGGATCCCCGTCTCCCGCTCTGTCCCAACCCGGTAACCGGTTAGCAGCAGGGCCATGTCCGGTAAGACAGAGTGCACGCAACGTGGGTTGCAACAAGATGCGGCTCGGTGCCGTTGGCCGCGAGGGCAGCAAGCCGCGGCACCAACCCGCTGGTGAATTACCGGCCATCCGATTTGATCCCCAGCAACCCACCCGCCCCGCCGCGCCACCAGACAGGGAGGCCACTGCCCCTGATTCATGGACGTCCACCCCTGATCGAGAAGGGTTGCGCCAATCCTGCTGCCAAGGCCACCACTGGGACACCGGCCGGCTGCCGCGCCATCGTTGTCCATCAGGCCGCCTTGGTCCAAATCGGCGCCGCCGCGATCCAGATCAGGTTCACACCCTCGAGTTAGGGCATCTCGTGCCACCCTATGACTCGGCATGGGAGGCAATACCTCCGCCGTCACCATCAAACGCATGGGCTTTGCTCGGCGCCGACCATCGGCAAAGGCGGAGGGAAGGGAGGAGAAGGAGGAGGGGACCGGTGGCTGGGTTGGTGCCCCTTGATCGCCCGCGCATGGGGTGACGGAGGGGAGGGATGACACGCAGACTATTTATACTTTGAAATAACTTCACGAGAGCATTATACCGTCATCACAAATCCAATCCATATTATTTGTTATTGTTTATACAAAGACAAGTAACATTGATCGAAGAGAGTACTATTGCGGTACTAGTATGGTATGCTGCTACTAAAACAAGTCGTCACTGGTTGTCAGCATGTTGTATCCATGCATAATGAATGTGGCTATAGCTCACACAGTCACACTCCGCATTACTTCCTCCGTTCCTAAATATTTGTCTTTCTAGAGATTTCAAATGGTCACCACATACGGATGTATATAGATATATTTTAGAGTGTAGATTCATTCATTTTGCTCCGTATGTAGTCACCATTTGAAACCTCTAAAAAGACAAATATTTAGGAACGGATGGAGTAGATGACTAGCCTGAAGAACCTCTAGACGCTAGCATCAGTAAGGACCTCTTTGATTAAAAAATCCAAATGACTTTCGAAGAATTCTAATCCTTGGTTTTTTTTCTACACGGGCTTTTTGATTACAGGATTACAATACTTAGGAGATTTTACTTATGACTTATTTGTGCTGGTTTTCGTAGGAAAATTCCAATCCAACCACATACTCCATTTCTATGGTCTTCTTGTTCTAAAAACCCTGTGAAGACGCATATATGGATTTCGAAATCTGGCGAGAGCACTTTACCCTGACCAGAGATCATGCATCCTCGTGTTTTGCAGCACTAGCGGAGCGTAATTCACAACAGTTCTATTACAGTGGTAGTACTACTGCTGACACTAATAATGTCTCATGCTCGCTAATTTGCTATAGACAATAGAATGGCATGCATGCACGGGCGCATTTTGGCTGTCCGTGGGCGCGCGTCCCCACGGCGGACGTGCACGTCCCATCTGCTCCGGCCCCGGGCGGCGTGGGAACCCGGGCCGCGCAGGCACAAAAAGGAACGTCGCCGTCCGGCCGGGTCGCCGTCGCGCCGCGTACAGTCCAGCTCGTGCCGTGGGGCGCGCGCGCGAGGCCACCATCGATCCGTTGCTGTCGAGCAGCTGTGGCGTGAATGCGGCCCGGCCCCCTGGCCGGCCGGCCGGCCAGCGCGGGCGTGGCCCGGGAAGCCGTAAAGGGTGTGTGCCCCGCCGCCGGGAGGCACGTACGTACGTACCGACGGTCCTTCTCGCGCGCTAGGCCTAGCCAATCTATCGGTAGATCGCCTAGGATGGTGATGCGCGCGCGGGGGCGTCGCCGTCCCGCGTGCGTTGTCCGCTTGTCCTCCGTATTCAAAGGAGGGGCGGCCGGGCGGGGGCGAGGAGGATCCGATACGTCGCTGGGTGGGATGACGCCGGACGTTTGACGTCGCTGGGTGGGATAACGCCGGGCAGGGACGAGGAGTTGTATCTATTTCCTTTATTTCAAATTATTTATCACAAAAATGAATGTATTTGAAACTAAAATACATCTAGATACATTTATATCTGCGACAAGTAATTCGGAACGAAGGGAGTACGTACAAGTGTACTCCTACCTCGAGTCGAGTGATCGACGTCGCCGACCGGTCCCTGCGTATTGGGGTGCTTATACATGCATTTGCTCGTCGTTTTCTAGCTGGGGGCCAGGGGGGCGAGATGTACAAGTGCGCCAGTGAGTTAATACGGCCGACGGGGACGTGGGCGATGCTATGCACCACGGCCTATGGACGTCTAGCGACCGACACTGTAGCGAACTATTGTCGGGGATTTTTAGAATTTTGTAGATTATAGCTGAGAGAAAAATGGCTTCTTTGTTTTTTATAGCACACTGGCCGATTGCGATTCTTCCTCTCGGCATTTTGAGAAATTGGTCATCTATTAGTCGAATCAGAGGATTGTATTAACTCCAATTCAAATGAGAATCTATTTCCCGCAAAAAAAAATCGTTTTGTACTGGTTGGTCTGCGTCCAGTTGTCTTTTCAGTATACTGCCTATTGTTTTCCTTTATAAATATCAGATATAAGATGCTTTTTGGGTGTCTTCTAAAAAGAATCTATTAAATCTTGATTCGCCCAAGTAAGTTGGCGGGTTGTAGTAATAATAGTAGAGAGGCACGACTTGTGGTTGGAATTGCTCGTGTCGATATTTTCATGTTGTGAAGACAAAAGCAATTCTCGCCAAGGTAGGTTTACAGTTTTTTTAGGAAACTACGGCGGAAAAAGCTGGCCTGAACCGATTTATAATATAAAAGAGTTGTACATATGGCGGGAAAACCATACATGGACAGCGGGAGGGCCAAATATAATCCCTTAAGCTTGAAGGAGGCAAGTGCAAGAGGCATCAGAACATCATTTGAACCAAAGAATCAAGCCATTTGCGCAGCTGCAAAAGACAGAGGCGATAGCTAGCTTCAATCTCATTTCTAAAAATCTTGGCATTGCGACACTTCCATAAATGCCAAAGGGCGGGGATGAGAACCGCCGACCGGACCTTGCAAGGAGGCATGCCGTTCTGAAGATCATGTTACATGCTTGGTTGTTTCCGGTAAGTTGCAGAAAGGGTAAGTATCCGAGAAAGAGAGGGGCCTTCTGAAACAACGCTGGTTATAAAGAGCCTTCCATAGCCAACCAGCCTGATGAACATGCGACAACGATTTGTGGAGTAATTGAGTTGTGAAAGGAACATCCTACAAAAGTCTAAAGGCCGCCAAGTATACTTATTTGGTAGTTAAGGTCTTACCATCAAGTCACAAAACACGATCGTCCAAACATGGCATTTTTAGGGAAATTAGAGCTAGTATAAGGTGCAACAAAACTAGCTCGGGAAATGCGGCATTTGAAAAACGAGCTTGCATGGAAAGAAAAGGTTCTAGGAAAGAACAAAGTAGGCTCAGTGAAGTGGCAAAAAAAGTGGGAAAACGAGACACTAAGGTAAAATCTTCGAACTATACCTATCTAAAGTGGATTTAAGTGTGAGTCATTTTCAAGGCTAGGTCACTATCCTTGTAGGACGAAACATTGTTCCGACACGAGCACACTTGTGCAAGTCTCTTATGTGGTCTAACTTTTTTTCCACTACGGTCAGTTTACGTGGTTTTTGTAACTTAACTCCTGAAGGCAGAGGCGTAGGCGGGGTTGAGCCACACCCACTAGTAGAAAACAGGGCTTTGGTCCAGGCCAGCCCATTAGTCCCGGTTCAGTCCAGAACCGGGACCAATGGGGGCATTGGTCCCGGTTTGTGAGCCCAGGGGGCCGGCCGGGCCACGTGGGCCATTGGTCTCGGTTCATCTGGACCTTTTGGTCCCGGTTGGTGGGATGAACCGAGACCAATGGGCCTCGCTCCTGGCCCACAACCATTGGTCCCGGTTCGTGCCTCAAACCGGGACTAAAGATTAGACCTTTAGTCCCGGTTTGAGGCACGAACCGGGACTAATGGGGTTGAGACCTTTAGTCCCGGTTCGTGCCACGAACCGGTACTAAAGGTCCAATTTTCAAACTCTACCCCCCCCCTCCCCGTGGATCGCCTTTTCAGTTTTTAAAAAAATAAAAGAAAATGATGGAAATGTCAAAAAAATAAAAGAAAATAAGTTTCCCATGTGATATGTGGTCTAGTTGTTGGGAAAATTTGCAAATGTGAATTTTGACTTTATTTGCAAAATCTCTCTGAAATTTGTAAAAATGGGCATAACTTTTGCATACTAACTCGAATGAAAAAGTTTTTTATATGAAAAATCATCTACTTGAAAAGTTACATCCGAATTTAACGGGGGGAACCCCGTTAAACATTTTCAAAATCCTTAAAAACCTAATAGAAAAAAGTTACAGGGCTTTTAAGATCTAGAGTGAAAAAAATCGAAAAAAATTCAAACAGTGGGCAAACTGTGGTCAAACAATGGTCAAACTAATTATTCTAGAATATTAGTGTTACTAAATAATTATTTCTGTTATTTCAATTTTGGTCAAACTGTGGTCAAACAATGGTCAAACTAATTATTCAAGAAATATTAGTGTTACTAAATAACTATTGTTTTTTAAAACAATAGTTTCAAAACAAAACTATGAAATGTGTCACTTCATGCTCAAGCAAAATTCCTGAAGGTTAATAGGATTGACATCTTAGTATTGTCAGGAAAACAACAAAGTGCAGACTTGAAGCGAGGGAGAATAGAACCCGAAAGTTAAGCGTGCTCAGGCTGGGGGAGTGGGAGGATGGGTGACCATTCGGGAAGTTAGATGATTTGGAATGATGAGGGGTGATTAGAGGATAAATTGAGAAGTGATGAGGGGTGGTGATTACAGACTAGAGGTTAAAATAATTCAGAAATTTGAAAATAAAAAAAATTCAAAAAAAATAAAAAAAAAATCATAAAATTTCCTTTAGTCCCGGTTGGTGTTACCAACCGGGACTAAAGGTGGAGCTCCACATGGCCGCGCCCTTTAGTCCCGGTTCTGGATTGAACCGGGACTAAAGGGATAGGCATTAGTACCGACCCTTTAATCCCGGTTCTAGAACCGGGACTAAAGGCCCTTATGAACCGGGATTGAAGGCTCTTTTTCTACTAGTGACCCCGGTCTAACAACCAATGCTACAGTAGCTGCAATGGCTACCCAGCTACAGTCAGCAAAGGATTTCAGCTACACGCCCCATGTCATGGCCCCTCTTGCCTGGGACCTAGCTACACCACTGCCTCAGAGTACTCGTTGAGACTTTACTATATTGGAGTGTCCATCATAGGTACGAATTATCAGCATGCTAAAAAGGCGATGGTTAGTTGAAGAGCCTTCCGCGGTCATGCAACCAGCAGAACATGCGCCAACAATAGTTGAGTAATTTCTCCAAGTTGGAGTTCTAAATGTAACATCCTGCAGAAGTTCAAGGACAGACGAGTATGTGGATTTAGTGGTAAAGGTCATACCATCGAGTCATAAAACACGAACATCCCTATATTGCATATTTTTGAAAACCTAAGCAAACAAGGTGCAGCAGAATATGCGCCAACAATAATTGGGTAATTTCTTCAAGTTGGAGTTCTAAATGTAACATCCTGCAAAAGTTCAAGGACAGACGAGTATGTGGATTTAGTGGTTAAGGTCATACCATCGAGTCATGAAACACGAACATCCCTATATTGCATATTTGTGAAAACCTAAGCAAACAAGGCGCTAAACTAGCGCAAAAAACAGCAGCGTTTGAAATACGAGGTTGCAAAGGGGACGGAAAGCTTCGAGGAAGAGCAAACTAAAACAGCTCTACTGTTAGACTTAGTGAAGTGAGAAAAACAAGAGGCTGAGGTAGAATCTTCCAACAAAACCTACTTGAAGTAGGTTTAACTGTGAAGCATTCTTGAAGGCTAAACTGTCATTCTTCTAGGGCGAAATATTTGCCCCAAGCGACACGACATTGAATAGGTGCGTGTCTATTATGTAACCTAACTTTCTTTTTCCATTACGGTCATCGTACGTTATTTTTGTAACAAGTCCAGTGGGTATTTTGTTGCAATCTTTACTAAATTGGGACGCTCACATGTGTGTGTGTGTGTGTGTGTGTGTGTGTGTGTCTATATATATATAGGGTCGCGCTATTCGTCACCTTGGGTGAGGAATAATTATTCTTTATCCCCTCTCTATTTTGACGTCAATGCACCGTATTTTTAGGTTTCATAAATTTTGTCCTATTTTATACGTAAAAGAGAGCGTAAGAAAATATATACTCATCGTAAAAAATATTTTATGTTATGTAAAGTTACGAACGTAAAAACATACATAAAAATGCGATATTTTTGGTCTTATAACCTATTTTTTTTGTTTTCTTATACCAAATCTTATGTAGTGAATCAATATGAATGTAACTATTTGTATTCCGGACGTAATTTGTTTATGAAGCGATCGTAAGATTACCTCGGGTGAAGAATAACTTATTCTGCACTCTGGGTGAAGAATAACTTATAGGATGGCTGTTTGGGGCACCTAGGTGCCCAGGCACCTTGCTACATGTCGCTTGATTGCATCGTGATTGTGTTCAGATGATGGGTATATGGGTTATTGGGTTTGATCCGTTAACACATGAGATTATATTTTTAATGTATATCTTTATCAAAAAAAACTTTCCATACTTGTTTGCATGGCTCTGATGCGTATTAATTGTGTCAATGGATTACCTTCCATAGATGTTTTCATGGCGTGCCTCACATGGAAATAGCCAAATCTGATTATTTAATGTCCGTCATCAATTCTCCATTAGTGAGATCAAGTAATTAAAAAGCTTACATAATATTGCGGTGTAAAATATAGTAACAACTTCAAACACTGCGTATGTAGGGATTTTTTTTTTGCAGATTGTATGTAGGGATTTTTAACTGAGTATATACTCATTCGATTTTTTTTGTACATATATATATCCCAATACTCTACAGCTACATACCCAGGCGTGAAATATATGAAGGTATTATACCCAAATAATATGTAGGTATTATACCTTATTGTTTTTTGAAGTACATAGTCAAAAAATAAAATGTGTATGCGAAATTGAAATATATGCGTACATACCCCAATATTTTTCTACAACTATATACCTATTCTCTACAATTACATACCCAATAATACATAGGTATTATACCTAATTATTTTTGCATATTTCGCTACATACCCCCGTGTGAAATATATGAGTACATACTTTAATAATATGTGGTATTATACTCAATTATTTTTTGAAGTACATAGTCATAATTAAGTGGGTATGATACCCAACTGTTTTATGTATATATGTCCACGTGAATGTGTGGGCGGCATACATTTTTTTGTATATACTCGCAAATACATGATCTGTCTTCTATCTGGAAAGGTATGAGAGAAAAAAACAATAAAAGGAAATGCTTCATGTTGTTTCATAGATGGAATGTCTTGCATGCAAATAGATTAGGAAAGGAAATAAAAGTTGTACTAACGAGTTGGACCCGATCAAGGTGCCGAGGCACCTAGGTGTCCCATATAATTTACCTATATATACTAGTAGAATGCCCGTGCATTGCCACGGACATTTGAAATACTTTGCTGGAGTTATATATAAATATAATGCAAGTTAGATTTCAGAAGTAAAGAACAAAAGTATTGATTGAAACGATGAACTACATAACATATTGCAGGTTTTAAAATTAAGATCTATCGATGAACAAAAAGTATTTTGTTTCATCAGTCAAAATAATGTGGAATATAATGAAAAGGCAACAATCTTTGTATGTTGCATCCTCCGTCCAGAAATAACTGTCGCTCAAACGGATGTGTTTATTTAAAAAATGATACACATGCCGGTTAAAAAATGATACACATGTCTAAAAGAAGGGCAGAAGATTTTTTTTCAATAACATTCCAAAAGTATTCATCTCACCACTTACCAAATGACAACGAAAATTAGAATTTCGGACTCAATTCACAAGTCTGTGCACATCTTGCGATCCCCGCACACAAAACCAACAAATAAACAACTGTGATCAAACAAAGAGGATCAAGGAAAACATATCCAGCACTCACAAAACTAAAGATGTGTTTTGTTGTAATAATATCATATGATGGAAAATTGGGGAAATTTACAAGATTAGTATATGATTTGAAAACATGGGATATTTACAAGATATAGTATACAGTTTGAAACAGGGGATATCTACAAGATATCGTAAATGAGACAAAACAGTAGTAGTCACTCCAACAGTAAGGTTCAGAAAAAGGGCGGCCAATGGTTGATCGATGTGTACTCACTGAGAACCTTTTATTCATGTTCTGGGAAGTATGCTCCTGATGCAGGAGAGTCCAAAGCAAGACAATACTCCATTTTCTCATAAGCATCTTCAAAGAAGTGAGTTGAAACTAGGTGTGTTCTCCCTTGAACAGTAACCACAAGGTAATCTACAAAATATCATGCAGATAGGCTTGAATCAACAGTTGCGGACTTGAAGTTAAAGCAACAAGAAATAAATAAACAGATCTCATAATAATCGGTGCAACAAGACACTGCAAATATGAAAATAAATAATAATAAAGTATAAGGGAATGGACACTACATTAGAACCACTTTCAGCTTTATTCATTGTTGATTATAGCATTTTTCAACAATACGCTTAAGAACAATCAGCAAGAAGTCGCTCCAAAAGGGGCAAATCAGGATTAACCATGTGCTTCGTCTATCATTTAGGGAGAATCAAGACATTTTGTATAGCACATAAAGAAAGAACATACACGTGCAAGTACATACTGAAATAGTGTGTTCATGTACTTCATCTTGTACAGCATGAGTAACATCACTATTTCTTAGAAGGATAGCATTTCTATAGAACCGAAACTTATATCCAACAAAATTTAAATGGTGCAAGCAAGTGCTACAACAAGTAACTAAGGCCCTGTTCGGATCCTCTCCGCTCCACAACTGCAGCACCCGGAGCGGAGGGAGCGCCAACACAATTGCAGGGAGTGGCTCAAACTGAGCTCCTCCCGCGGAGCGGAGTTTCGGCACATTTCTGTATGTTAGGAAACTCAAATAAGATAATGGTGCATAAAAGTTATAAAAAAATTGATACTACTGCCAATCAACATCACATAAAGCTAAAAATTTCTAAGGTATTGGAAGCATTAGTGCAGAACTTTGGGGCTAAAAATTTCTAAGGTATTGGAAGCATTAGTGCAGAACTTTGGGGTTTAAATATAGCAGCTAATATTTTACAGAATATATCGAAATCTTTGGGCCATGTCATGCACAAAATTTCACTACTAGAAAAAGGGCTGCTAGTGGCGCACCTATTTTCGCTACTAATGACTCACTACTGGTGCGCCACTAGCATCATGCCATTAGAATTTTTTCTAATAGCGCACCTGTGGTGTGCCATTAGAATCCGATATACTAATGGCGCACCACATAGAAGTGCGCCATTAGTGCAGAACTTTGGGGTTTAAATATAGCAGCTAATATTTTACAGAATATATCGAAATCTTTGGGCCATGTCATGCACAAAATTTCACTACTAGAAAAAGGGCTGCTAGTGGCGCACCTATTTTCGCTACTAATGACCCACTACTGGTGCGCCACTAGCATCACGCCATTAGAATTTTTTTCTAATGGCGCACCTGTGGTGTGCCATTAGAATCTGATATACTAATGGCGCACCACATAGAAGTGCGCCATTAGTAACAATTATTTTTCAGATTTTTTTTAATTTTTTCAAAAAATTTCATTTTTTTTTCGTTTTTGTCTTAATCTCAGGTCAAATCGCAATCAATCATTAAACTTCTCGAAAGGTTACCCATCCTCACACTACTCCAACCCAAGCAGGCTTAACTTCAGAGTTCTATCCAACCCCAGCAACAGCTCACTTCACAGGCACTTGTTGATATATCTAGCATATCAATCCTATTATACCTTGTTGATGTCTAGGACTTTGTTCATGTTCATGACTATGATGAAATTTTGAAAAATATTTCAAACTTCCCGGTCATATTACGTATCATTTTTTGAATCTTGAAAGCCCCATAACTTTTTTTTGTGTTAGGTTTTTGAGGATTTTGAAAATGTTTAAGGGGTTCCCCCAGTTAAATTTGGATGTAACTTTTCGAGTAGATGATTTTTCATATATAAAACTTTTTAATCCGAGTTCGTATGCAAAAGTTATGCCAATTTTACAAATTTCCAGAGAGATTTTGCAAATAAAGTCGAAATTTATATTTGTAAATTTTCCCAACAACTAGACCACATATCACATGGCAAACTTATTTTCTTTTTTTTGACATTTTTATCATTTTTTTTATTTTTTTAAAACTGAAAAGGCGGTCCACGGGGGTGGGGGGTGCATTCGGTGGAAGCCGGGTAAACTAGTAATGGCGCACCACACCCACGGTGCGCCATTACTAGTTTTGAAAAAAAAAATTGAATTTTTTTTGAAAAAAACTTAGTAATGGCGCACTGTCCATTGGTGCGCCATTATTAACATTTTTTTTACTTTTTTTTTCAAAACTTCTAATGGCGCACCGTGGATGTGGTGCGCCATTACTATGTCAACTAGTAATGGCGCGCCACACCCACGGTGCGTCATTAGTAACAAATTTTATTTTTTTTCAAAACTTCTAATGGCGCACCGCACACCAGGTGCGCCATTAGTAATATATTACTAATGGCGTACCTGTATGTGGTGCGCCATTGCTATATTCTAATGGCGCACCACACACGTGGTGCACCATTAGTGTCCATTTCATCTATAGTCGTTTTCCTAGTAGTGAAACAAACATGAATTAGTTGAGTTTTCTATATAAAGTAACTATACTACTACTGAGCATGTATATTTGTCGATGGATTCATAATTCTTAATTCAGACATTATAGGCATGGATTCATGAAGACCACATATGTCATATCATAGTAGAAATCAACACCGTTAAAGGGCAGTTGTATGCTATTAAATTGAAGAGAAGTGCCTGTAGAGAAATCATCATGACATAACCGTGGAAGCTAGTGTCGGTGCTCATGGTGGAAATCAAGCAAGGGCTCCAGGTAATCATGTCGCGGAACAAAAATCGAAGACAAGTGTCTGTGGAGAAACTGTTATTCAACATCAGAGCCCACACTACAAGATTGTGTGTATTATGGTCATGTATTGTCGGCCCAGGGCATTCAAACTGCCATCCTAGAGAATAGTTAATTGCCCTGTGTGTTGCAATGGGGGCATACCTATTTCAGTAGTTCAACATCAATCACGTCTACCATATGCATTTAAGGTCCTCGTGCACGATAAAACAGTTCTATTTTCTTCATATTCTTCTTTCAAGCACCCCCCCTCTCCTGTCCCCTTCCCCTCTATTCTCTAGTAATTGTGCACAAACAATCAAGAGAAAATAATAAAATATCTAAAGAAAAGAAGTTGTAACCTAAAAATTGTTTGCATCCATCCAACCAAAGAATTTAATTACATGTAGTACCTTACATAAAAACTTCACGATCCACTGAACCATCTACAAGATGCCAATCGCGATCGAGAAACTCCTTGAGGCACCATTCATGCACCCTCGGCCACCTACTCCTCCTCTAACCCAATGATTCAGCCTTGAGGAACACGCGAGCCACCAGCCAGACCCAGGCGCCACTTCAGTACGTGCATTTCCCATGCCGTCAGATGTGTCGCCGGCCGCACAACCATTGTCCCTGCCACAGGCCACTGCCACCGCTATGACTACCATTCCTTTGAGGCCCCCTCTCCCTAGTCGAGTTCCAAGAGATAACCACTGAAGTCGCCGCCCAGCCACACCAAAAAAATTCTAAGTAACAAGTGTTACGATGGTGTCATGTTATTTTAGTAAAATGTTAGCCATACATATTTACGAGGAAATTTGTGTGCCTATCTGGAAAATGCCTATACACAATAAATCAAAACTACTTCAGACTTGATGATTTGAACATACATGGAGAATGATTTAAGAGTTCAGTGTCAGTAAATTTGTTTTTTCTTCTTCACATTCTCGGTAACAAATAGATCTCAATGAGGTACTTCTTGTTCATGATGATCAATTGTATTTTACATATGAAGGGAATTTACTTGGCCAATCATTAATGTAGTGAAAATGTAATAAATAAATAAATAAAAACTTCAGTTTAGCGAAGGAATTATGAATGGTGCTGATTACACCACATATATCACCGTGCATACTTTTTTGTAACCGCCACAATTAGGAGGTAATGAGCTACATACCAGGTTGAAGCTCCATACACATCCAAGGAATAAGGCCAACACAGTGATCTTTATTCAGCAAGTGCACATAGTCCATCAGAGTTGTTACCTGCTCTTGACATGGCACCATTCTCCAGTTACAGATGATGTAACATGTACTTGTTTACCAAAAACAATCATTCATTGGCACATGGAACTGCAATGCACACACATCTTAGATCACTTTCAACTGAATCTCGGGTCTGGAAATTATGTACAGATGCGAATTGGTGGCACGTTCTTCTCCTTTTTTTTCTTTTCTGACGGGTTCCATCTATGCATCTGGACCATGCACCATCTACCATAATCCTGCCTTAAATTAATAAGCATGTGCACGCACAACCCATTCGTGCCACTGATAGTCTTGTGATGACCCTGAACCTAGTAAGTATGAAAAAGGAAAACATGTGAAGAATTTCTTAGTGATATAGAAGAGAAGAAATATATACATCATGCTCTTCCACGGTCTAATCAAAACAGAAAATAGTATTGGTAACCCACAATAGGATCCCTTCAATTAACGGTACCATTTCTCAAAAGTGAGCTTCCAAATTATCAACGAGAGCCTCGAGAGGAGATTGCAAGAAAATCGCATATTTGATCTCCAAACACTCCTGCTCAATAAGTTCATTCATCTGCTGATAACAGTAGGGCATGTAGTTGAGATACGGGCTCAATGTGTAGTCCATCAGATACTTGGGTAACATTGGTTTGCTATTCTTTGATTGAATATTCAGTAATATTTTTGTCATTCAGACCTTCACTTCTTGATACGATGCTGATACACTCAGTATTTTTTTTATTTTTTATTTTTTGTCATTCAGACCTTCACTTACGGTGCTGATACACTGTTATGCTGATAGTTTGAATGTATTCTACCCTTCCCACAAGTCTGCAAAGGCAACCTAAGCCACAACTGCTTATTGGCCAGGCCTTGCAAAGATCATACATACAACTCTACCAACGACAGATGATCTCATGAGAGGAGGAAGACGAAGAACACATGCCTGCAAGGGTACATGAGATGCCAAGACGATCTCGAGCGCCACCTCCTAATCGAATCGCAGATGGTGGTCTCAGATCGAGCAGGTGGACATGGAGACAGAAGGCAGCGTCTGGTCATGAAATCGAGGGAGGTGGACGGAGCCTCAAGTCACCATTGCCTAGACCGCGCTGAGACCACCATAAGCATTCGCTTCCAGAGCCCACGATTTGCGCGGCCTCGTCCCACACTTCCTTTCGGTGGTCTCCCTCCCGCCTACCTCAACTTTAACAACCTTGCGTGGCCATCCATCTGCACAGCAACCATGACAATGAGAAGGGGAGAAGAGGTGGCCTGCGAGGCTGCGACACAGCGTCCCAGTAGGAGGAGGTCCTTCGGGGAACTCCGGACGAGGAGGCCAACGAGCCACGACCGAGGGCGAAGATGAAAAGCATCATGAGAAGGAAGGAGGGATCTTGTGTATGGATTTCGATTACCAATTACCAAATCCAGTTACGGTGATTGATCTATATTGATTCGATTGAATCAACACTTACCATGAGGATGCGGTCGATAAAAGGAAACAAAAGACCGTCCAGGGGGCTTCGATCGGGGAGCCTCTATCGATGGTGGAAGGCTGGGTACGAGCGAACGAAACGACGTACAGACTGAGACATTAGGAGTAGATATATATATATATATATATATATATATATATATATATATATATATATATATATATATATATATAGGCTTTCTTTAGTTTTTTCTTGTGCAGTTTTGACAGTCATAGGAGCATATATGGGAGCAACTAGCTGCCGGTTACCCCGAAGGGGGCGGGGGGGGGGGGGGAGTGGGGGTCCCAGCGGGCGCTCCGGGTTCTTCGAGCTGGCGACGTGTGGTGTGCCCAACCGCTGCCATGCGTCACACGATGGGTGCACCCACCACGAAATAACTTTTTCTAAATTCCAACACACATTTTTGGGCCTTTTAAAAAAATGGATTTTTCTTGTTTTTTCTATGTTTTCATGAATAAGAAAAAATGTTTCCATGTATGAAGCTTCATGTGAAAAAAAGCACAATTGTGCTTCTGGTTTTTGGGGTTTCCTTTTTTTGTTTTTGCGATTTCCCTTTTTTTTATTTCCAATTTGTTTGTTTTAGTCTTTTTTAGGGAGGGGGGAGTATGTCCAAACCTATTAACATGGGATCTAGTTTCGAAGAACTCGACGCGAGAAATGCAGTTGTAAAAATGGTTCATGATTTGGACACCTATTTAGAATAATAATAAAGTCTTCTATAGTTATTGGCATATTACTCCCATCAGTGAGAATTGTATACATAGGAGAGAACCTTGCGCACATTTCAAAAGATAAAATGTTTTGGAAAAACGAATGAACGAAAAAGCACAAAACTCCCGGTTTACAACAAGAGTCACATATTCTGCAAGCCATTTGTCAACACAGGAGGAGTGTGAATGACCTTTGCAAAGAATACCTCTTATTAACTAGTTATTTCATGCATATATATATATATATATATATATATATATATATATATATATATATATATATATATATATATATGTAAGCCACACACAACTTCGTGTTAGAGATATAGGGCGCAAGCCACTTGAAGGAAACAAGTCGGGTTTCCATTGACTTTTCATTCCTTTTTTAGTTTTTCTTGTTTTCCACGGGTTTTTTTTTGTTTTTTCTGTTTTTTCCTTTTGTTTTTTCATAAGGTTTTCTTTGTTTTTTGTTTGGTTTTCTTTTTCCTTCCCCATTTTTCGTTTTTGTTTTGTTTTTTCTTATGTTTATTTACGCTTTCACACTACGTTTTCGTATATGTCCAAAACATTTTTTCAGTAAGAGATCAACATTTTTTGTATACACGTTCAACATTGTCCGAATGCTTATTCAACATTTTTTAAATAGTTGTTCAACATTTTAATACTTATTCAACATTTTTCAAATATTTGTTCAACATTTTTTTTCATACTTATTCAACATTTTTCAAATACTTGTTCAATATTTTTTCATGCTTATTCAACATTTTTAATACTTACCTAACATTTTCAAATACTTGTTCAACATTTTGCATATACTCGTTCAACATTTTTCAAATACTTGTCAACATTTTTAATATTTTTTCAACTTTTCCAAATGTTTTTATAGAGTGTTTTTTTAATATATATATTTAGAATATTTTAAAGTATAAAAAAGTAAACAAAAAAGGAAAACAGAAAACAGAAAGAAAAAAGGAAAAAGGATTCGATCACATGCCATCGAAATGCTAACCACTCGACCAACTAAATGCTAGTAACTATTTACAGCGCGAACCTTTTCAGAATAGAAATGTTGACGCGCTATTTATTGCACATTACATTGTAACGTTTATATTTTTCAATTATTTAAAAACATGTTTACAGATTTCAAATGAAGTTCACAAACATGCAAAAAAAGTTCGCGTATTCAAAAAAGAGTTCACCAAATCAAAAAATATCATGAATTCAAAAGAAGTTACCTTTTTAAAATGTTCTACGCAAACTCGAAAATAGTTTATCAATTGGAAAAAAAACACAAAACAGAAAAAAAATCATGAGTTTGAAATAAGTTCATTAATTTTGAAAGAAAAGTTCATCGATTTGAAAAAAAATCATTGAATTTGGAAAAAGTTCATCAAAAAATGAAAAGTAGTTCATTGATTTCAAAAAAAACGTTCATTGATTTTGAAAAAGGTTTATCGAATTTGAAAAAAGTTCATCAAATTTAAAAAAAAACTCGTCATTTCAAAACAAATCATCAAATAAGGAAGAACAGAAAAAGAAAAGGGAAAAAAAGGAAAGAAGAAACAAGAAAATAAGGGAAAAGATGCAACCTATCAATTCCGCCGGGGGGTTACGCAGTTTACCACGAAATAGGAGGTCGCTTGTTCAGTTCTCCCCGGGCGCGCCATTTTTTGTGGCTTAAAAAGCCGAATGACAAAAGGGGAGTTGGGCCGGCCCAAGGCAGGGAATGGAGAGAGCTGGACGACGACGATCTGCTAATAGCTGGGCCAGTTAACCTGAGCGGCAGAAGCCGATTTGAAAGTTTTTGTAACGTTTAACCGGTTCAAGTCTAACGGGCTCTTAATTTGTAGGATTGTTATTTTGACCCGCAAACAGTAGAAAAGTAGTTTCAAGGTATATTTTTCATATAATTATAGATAGTATGTTACAAAGTGGCGGGAGAAAAAAAGAAGGAAAAAAGAAAAGCCAGAAAAAGTATTTTAACCAGTGCCTGCTCTGGGGATGAAAACCATGATTTAAAAATGGGTATGGCTAGGTCTCAGTCGACTGAGACTTAACCAAGTAGTCATGTGACATAACATGTAAAAAAGAAAGAAGAAATAATGCGCAGATCTCACTGTAAAATCTCATAATATAGCATCGACTGAGACATAACAAAGTTTGAATCCACTAAAACTTAGCAAGACTGTTTAAACATTGTTATCTATTCACTGGTGAATAGGTGGTTGAAGATTCACAAAAGAGGTGCTCCGAGGAGGCCGGTGTGATGACTTGCTTCATGTTGCTACGATGCGACGATGGGCGTCTTTCTTTCAACTTTGTTGCCTTTGGTTTGAATGGAATTATTCACGTTGGAATAACCAATGGCGAGACGAGTCTAATACTCCCTCCGGTCTTTTTTACTCTGCACATTGGATTTGCCGAAAGTCAAACTTTGCTAAGTTTGACTAAATTTATATTAGAAATTATTAGCATCTATAATATGTAATAAATATAATATAAAAATATATTCCAAGATGAATCTAATGATATTGGTGTTGTTATGTGAATGTCTATAATTTTTTGTATAAGCTTGGTCAAAGTTGGATGAGATTGACTTCGGTCAAACCTAATATGCAGAGTAAAAAGGACCGGAGGGAGTACGAACCCCGCGTCGCTCCCAAGTGGCGGGGCTCAGGCAGAACCCTAGAGCCGCCGCCTCCTCCTCCACCCCTGCTCCCCCTCTGCTGCCGCTGAAGGATGCTGTCAATCAAAGGCTGCCTAACTCACAGCGGTGGCGGGCTCTCATCCCCGAGCGCGACTGGTAGCAGCGGGGGCCTCTTCCTTCTCGCGTGGCGGGATCTCCAGCTGGAGTTTCATGGCGTCCCTGGACGGCGCAGCTCATCAGATGGAGCTGGACGCCGGGGCGGTGGCCCCGAACTTCTTCGACGACATGGGCGACCGCTGTGGCCACATGAGCGGCATGGCGCCTGGTTCAAGGGTTGTGCTGCAGCCCAACATCTCATCTCCGTGTCGTGCGGGTGTGTCGCGGCGGTGCCCGCTGAGTTCTTTAGCCTGCTGATCAGGAGCCGGCAGGCGGCTGTGTAGGGGCCTGCCCATCTGCCTAATAAAGGAGGTGGTCCTAGGACTCTTCTTGTGTCAAGATAGTGTTCTGCTTGATGCCTATCCTCATTGATCTGGCCAGTGACAATTTCCAGAAGGCTGCGCCGGCGATCTCCATTGGGCGCCTGAAGCATGTAGGTTGCTAGATCGAATGGGGTCGGTCGTGTGAACCCATATTTCTGGTCGTGCGGCTTCAATAGGGAGTGACGCGAAGCTTCACTGTCTGTTGCCATCATGGGACATGTCGGTGTTTTGATTTCCATGATGAAGATAGTGGCGGAGAATGTCATGGCGGCTAAGGTCTAAGGTCTAGTAATGGCGGACTCTTTGAGGCGATGAGGAGTTCGCTTGGTGTTTCCTGACTTATAGCAGCGGCATCAGCAAGCAGAAGTGGCAGTACAGGAGGAGTACATAGTCTTATCTTTCAGAGTGGAAATCCAAGGTCTGGCCTTAAGTGGTAGTGTCTGGCAATGGCCTTGCTGAACGCATTGTTTTGAGAGCGTCGACTTTCTCCAGGGTGAAAACCTGAGATCTATGATCGGGTGGTGACGGTGCTTGTGCACTGTTTTCTTTTTGGAAGTGTCGCTTTTGGAGAGTTTGGACTCCGGGTGTTGTCTTCGAGTGGCTTGTGTTGCAGCTACATGGTTTTGATCACCGTAGTGGGATCTTTTGTTTTCTTTCTTCTTCTTCTTCCTTTTTGTTGTAGGGTTGTGTGCATTCGTAATGTCTGTAGGACATTTCGTTGTTGCAGAGGCTAGGTGTAATTGCTATCTTTGTGATATTAATATTTTTTTCTTTGTCGAAAAAGTTGCCTCTTGTTTTTCTTTCTTAATTTGCTATCTCATTATGTTGGTAGGTTAGCACGCTCGTGTGCGTGTGTGTGTGGGTGGGGGGGGCAGTGTTGGTTATGGCTTTATGTTCGCAGTAGTGATTTGTTAGGTTGTTCTGAACCATATTATTTTCTATAATGAAAATCGGAGGGAGGGGGGCCTTCTTATGATAAAAAAATTCAGTAGCGAAATGAGTCTGCATGCTTTTCTTTAATATTGAACTGAAGCAACTTGAAGTCTTCCAGTATCTCTAGGCCTGAAGGGTTGGCTGTTGAGCTTTGTACACTTGGCCATTCTGTTGGGTCCATATGTTCCAACACCCTAATATAACAATTTCCATGTTTGAAAGCCTTCGGTATAGGTGATCAGCTGCTAGCATAGTTTCTTCATAAACAGAGGTGCCTCTCCTTTTGTTGGGAATCAAGGAATTCCAACACTCCTGAGCAAAGATGCAGTCCCATAGCAAATGCATTGTAGATTCCTCGGCATTTTGGTTGCAGTTAGGGTAGAATGGATTATCCAAGTGCATGCCTTTTCTCTTCAGCAGGGATCTAGTGTCTAAGGGCATGTACAATCGTTCCGACGCTGGGTGTCTGTAAAACTTCTCCATGTCACCTATAGACATCGTAACGGACAACCTATACAACAGGGAGTCTATTTGACGGTCACTAATCACCAAATTTCACGGGAAAGGAGAGAGGTGGTTTCCGTGGAAGATGGGATCCCATTCCCATCCCACGATGCTCTCGGTACAACGGAAAATAGACTGTCGCTAATCAGCAATTTTCAAGCTAATAGACCATCATTATCTCTACCGACAAACTATGTCTTTTTTTTCTTCTCTCTCCCCCACATCTGTTGGAAATATGAGCAATTTACCAAATGGTTTTATTAATAGAAATACTAGATAAATCATGACTAATATAGAAGAGATAAAACAAGTCATGCGTTCTGACAGAGAGAAGGTAAATAGCTTCTGCATATATGAACCGTAGCCTATCATATCTAAAGCAGACAGTATAGCAAGTAGCATATATGAAGTAGAACCTAACATGTGTAGGACAAGGACTAGAACAAGGAACTGCGGCAGAACCTTTAACAGGAAAGACAAGAACACGTACGGGACAGCAGCAGCAGAAGCGCTGGACTTGGGGTCGGTGTCCTCGCCTGCCTTGTCGTCGAGGAGGTCGTGGACGTCGGGGAAGAAGTCGTCGTCGGGGAAGTAGTCGTCAGCGACCGGATCGTCCGTGATGAAGCAGCCAGTAGTAGCGCTGAGCGCTCCCCAAAAACCTTATCACCCTTCTCCCGTACAGGACTCAAAAGGTGCTATTTCGGAGGCCTACTGTCCCGACCTGCGGTGCACACCGCAAGCCGGGATTGGGAAGATCGTAGCAGCAGCGCAGTGCTCAGGAACTTTGTGGCGAGAGGAAGGGGATCTTCTAGTGTGTCACTCTGGAGAGGAGCGACCTCTCTTATATAGGCACAGGAGAAGGACGAAGAGGCTGTGGCGGGAGGTGAAGCAACGAAGGGAGACGAAGCGAACAGGCAGCGGTCGAAGAGGCGCGCCGTTCGAATTCATTGTCCACTACAGAAAAACGTTTCAACTCCCACGTGACCTTTCGTATACCCGTCGTGCGTGGCAAAAATTTAGACATCGGCTCGGCTCATTCCCGCAACCCGCGGCGTGACGAGGCTCGGCGTGGCAGGCGGCGGAGGAGGAGCGCGCGTGGATGTCCCTCTTGTTCTCATGCTCATACATGTGGGGAAAGAACCTCCCTTATAAAGAGGTCCAACTCCCTCTAAACTAGCAATGTGGGACTAAACTTTTGTTCCACCTCTTGCCTTGCACAAATGGGCTGCGTGGGCCTCTAGGATTTATTAGGAATTTCTGAAACTGCTATTGGGCTAGGCCCAAAATAGACAAAATTCCAGCAATCCCCCACCAGATCCCAGAGGCACACAAAAATTTGCCTTTGGTTCCAAAACACTGTTTTATATAC
Source organism: Triticum aestivum (assembly GCF_018294505.1). Taxonomy (NCBI): domain Eukaryota; kingdom Viridiplantae; phylum Streptophyta; class Magnoliopsida; order Poales; family Poaceae; genus Triticum; species Triticum aestivum. Next base: position 105,725,746 of record NC_057797.1, read on the forward strand.
CGATACTGCAGTGGAGACTGTTAAGTTGAACTTCCACCTAGAACTCTATGCTACACTAGTAAGCAACTTGAACAGTGGACAGGGCCTTGAACTGCAAGTTTTCTGCGAATCTAGCTTCACATAAAGCCTTGACCGATACGTGGCTACCATGGGTCTTCCCCGCGGGTGGAGCTTATGCGTCATACTCCGTGACCTTTCATGAGTTTACTAGAGAGAACCCTACTCTCATAGATTGCGACGTTTGACAATCAGACTCATATAGGTTTATTCTGCAGGATAACATCTCTGCTTAAATAAGCCACTTAGAACACATTAAGATATACATCAACCTGCCATGCAGATAAGGAGAGTATTGCATCTTCATGGAGTGGTATTGTGAATAGTAAGGATACTCTCCTCTCAGTTGACCAACAGCTTGTCTTCCACATCTAATTCACGGGATCTCCGATCACAAAGAATAGGTTACCACTGTGAACAACTCATATTGTGGGTCTCATACCCATCTCCCTCGATGCATTATCTATCACATTACGTGATAGACCCTTAGTAAAAGGATCTGCCAGATTTTTAGACGTTTGGATATAATCCAATGCAATAACTCCGGAGTTTTTCATTTTCCTGACAGACTTTAACCTTCTCTGAATGTGTCCTGATGACTTCATGTTATCCTTTGAGCTGCTCACTTTCGTGATCACAGTTTGATTGTCGCAGTTCATAAGGATACTCGGTACAGGTTTCTCAACAACCGGTAAGTCATTCAAGAGCCGACGAAGCCAATCTGCTTCGACCGTAGCTGTATCTAGTGCTGTGAGTTCTGCTTCCATTGTTGACCTCGTTAAGATGGTCTGCTTGCAAGACTTCCAAGAAACAGCGCCACCTCCATGAGTGAATACATAACCGCTCGTGGCCTTTATCTCATCAGCATCTGAGATCCAGTTTGAGTCACTATACCCTTCAAGCACCTTTGGATGCCCGGTGTAGTGAATTCCATAATTTGCAGTGCCTTTCAAATAACGCAAAACTCTCTCTAGAGCTTTCCAATGCACATCTCCTGGTTTTGAAACAAACCGACTCAGTTTGCTAACAGCAAAAGAGATGTTAGGTCTTGTAGCACTGGCTAAGTACATAAGCGAGCCAATAATCTGAGAATACTTCAATTGGTCTCTAGCAATTCTTCGATTCTTTCGAAGCAACACACTAGCATCATATGGTGTTGGAGAGGGCTTGCAGTCACTATAGCCAAAGCGACTCAAGATCTTTTCCACATAGTGAGATTGAAGCAATGTAATCCCACCATCATCGTCTCTCAACAACTTGATGTTCAGAATGACATCATCCACTCCTAAATCCTTCATCTCAAAACAACGAGATAGGAAATCCTTGACCTCCTTAATAACATTCAGATTGGTTCCGAAAATCAGTATGTCATCAACATACAAGCACGGGATAACTCCCTCGCCCCCACCATGGCGATAGTACACACATTTGTCAGCTTCGTTCACAACAAAGCCTGCAGTTGTTAAAGTTATTTCAAACTTCTCATGCCACTGTTTGGGTGCTTGCTTAAGTCCGTACAAAGACTTCAACAACTTGCACACTTTCCCTTCCTGACCATCTAGTACAAACCCATCTGGTTGTTCCATATAAATTTCCTCGTCCAACTCTCCATTTAGGAAAGCAGTCTTAACATCCATTTGATGAACGAGAAGACCATGCGAGGCAGCTAGTGAAAGTAGAACTCGAATAGTGGTCAGCCGAGCCACAGGTGAGTAAGTATCAAAGAAGTCTTCACCTTCCTTTTGGGTATAACCCTTAGCCACGAGCCGAGCCTTGTACTTTTCAATAGTACCATTAGGCCTAAGCTTCTTCTTGAATACCCATTTGCATCCTATAGGTTTGCACCCATAAGGACGATCAGTTACCTCCCAAGTTTCATTTACCAAGATGGAATCCATCTCGCTACGAACCGCTTCCTTCCAGTAGTCGGCATCTTCAGATGCATAGGCCTCTGAAATAGAACTGGGAGTGTCATCTATGAGGTACACAAGAAAATCATCACCAAAGGACTTTGCAGTCCTCTGTCTCTTGCTCCTAATAGGAACTTCATTGTTCTCCTCCACAGGACTTTCAAAGTGTTCCATCGAAATGTTGGGTTCGGTAATTTTAACTGGTTCCTGATTCGATGAACTAGGCATCTCCTAATTAGATGAGGTAGCCATATCCTTCATGGGAAAGATATCTTCGAACAAAGTCGCATCATTCGACTCCATGATCCTACCGACATGCATGTCAGGTACCTCAGATTTTACAACCAAGAATCTATAGCCAATGCTATGAAAAGCATATCCCAGGAAAACACAATCCACAGTCTTTGGTCCAAGCTTCCACTTCTTTGAAATTGGAGCATTGACTTTTGCCAAACAACCCCATGTTCGCAGATAAGAGAGTTTTAACCTTTTCTTCTCCCATTCCTCGAATGGAGTTATCTCTTTGTTCTTTGTGGGGACTCGGTTCAGGACATGACATGCTGTCAATATCGCCTCCCCCCACCATGCCTTGGAGAGACCCGATGTATCTAACATGGCGTTAACCAAATCAGTTAGAGTACGGTTCTTTCTTTCGGCCACCCCATTTGACTGAGGTGAGTAGGGAGGAGTCCTCTCATGGATTATACCATGTTCCGCACAAAAAGCATCAAACTCATTGGAAAAATACTCTCCACCACGGTCGGACCTAAGCCTTTTGATTTTTCAATCAAGTTGGTTTTCCACTTCAGCTTTGTAGATCTTGAAAAAGTTCAAAGCCTCATCCTTAGATTTCAGAAGATACACACGGCAGTATCTAGTGGAGTCATCAATTAACATCATGAAATATTTCTTTCCACCTTTTGTTAACACACCATTCATTTCACATAGATCTGAATGTATGAGCTCTAGTGGTGCAAGATTTCTTATTTCCGTAGTCGTATGAGACTTACGAGGTTGCTTAGCTTGCACACACACTTGACACTTAGATCCCTTGTCGGTGGTGAAACTAGGTATTAAGTTCAACTTCGCTAGTTGCGACATGCAACCAAAGTTAACATGACAAAGATGTGAATGCCACACATTGGATTCTCTATTGTTGCAAATATGATTAACAACTTTATTGCAAACGTCTGATAAGGATAAACGAAACAAGCCTCCTGACTCATAGCCTTTACCAACAAAGGTTCCATACTTGGATATTACATATTTATTCGACTCAAAGACAAGCTTGTAGCCATCTCTACACAGAAGAGATCCGCTAACAAGATTTTTATTGACGGAGGGGACATAATGCACGTTCTTCAGCCGCACGATCTTCCTCGAAGTAAACTTCAGATCGACCGTGCCAACACCATGAACAGAAGCACTTGAACCGTTGCCCATCAGCATGGTTGAAGTCCCTGCGGTCTGATAAGACGAAAACATGGAAATATCACCGCATACATGCACATTAGCACCCGTGTCAATCAACCAGTCAGGAGAATGACATACTGAAAGAATAGTGGGAATATACCATACCCAGCATCCTTCATGTCAGTGTCTCCAATGACAACATTAGCGGTCTTGCCACCTTTCCCAGGATGACGCTTGTCATAGCGATTAGGGAAACTAGGAGCCCAATGATCAGGATCCCCACACACATGACAAGCACCTTTCTTCTTGCTATTCTTCTTCTTGAAGTTCGTGTGTTGCACAGCCTTGTTCTTCCCATCAAACTTTGCTTTTCCATCAAACTTGCCCTTGTTCTTGAACTTGTGGGGCTGGAAGTTCTGCTTCTGTACCACATTGGCACTAGATCCTCCCTCAATACCTCGAGCACGTGTGTCCTTTGCTCTCGCCTTTTCTTCCACATCAAGAGTGCCAATGAGATTCGGGATGGAAAACTCCTGCCTCTTATGCTTCAGCAAGGTAGCAAAGTTCCTCCATGAAGGAGGAAGCTTAGTGATGATACCTCCGGCAACAAACTTTTCTGGTAGCATACAACTGAAGTGCTCAAGTTCTCTAGCAAATTATTGGGGAACGTAGCAGAAATTCAAAATTTTCTACGCATCACCAAGATCAATCTATGGAGTAATCTAGCAACGAGGGGATGGAGAGTGCATCTACATACCCTTGTAGATCACTAAGCGGAAGCGTTCAAGTGAACGGGGTTGATGGAGTTGTACTCGTCATGATCCAAATCACCGATGATCCTAGTGCCGAACGGACGGCACCTCCGTGTTCAACACACGTACAGCCCGGTGACTCGTACAGCAAGGGGAGAAGGAGAGGTTGCGGAAGACTCTATCCAGCAGCAGCACGACGGCGCGGTGGTGGTGGAGGAGCATGGTACTCCAGCAGGGTTTTGCCAAGCACCGCAAGAGACGAGGAGGGAGAGGGGTAGGGCTGCGCCAAGAAGGAGATGTTCTCGTGTGTATGGCAGCCAAAAACCCCCACTATATATAGGGGAAAGGGAGGGGATGCGCCCCCACCTAGGTTTCCACCCCTAGGGGTGGCAGCCAGCCCTAGATCCCATCTAGGGGGCGGCCAAGGGGGGAGAGAGGGGGCGCACCACTAGGTGGGCCTTAGGCCCATCTGAGCCTAGGGTTTCCCCCTTTTCCCTTCTCTCTTCGCCTTGGGCCCTGGTGGGAGGGTGCACGAGCCCACCTGGGGCTGGTCCCCCTTCACACTTGGTCCATGCAGCCCTCTGGGGCAGGTAACCCCACCTGGTGGACCCCCAGGACCCTCCCGGTGGTCCCGGTACTTTACCGATAGCACCCGAAACTTTTCCGGTGACCAAAATAGGACTTCCCATATATAAATCTTTACCTCCGGACCATTCCGGAACTCCTCGTGATGTCCGGGATCTCATCCGGGACTCCGAACAACATTCGGTAACCACGTATATCTATTCCCTATAACCCTAGCGTCATCGAACCTTAAGTGTGTAGACCCTACGGGTTCGGGAACCATGCAGACATGACCGAGACAACTCTCTGGCCAATAACCAATAGCGGGATCTGGATACCCATGTTGGCTCCCACATGTTCCACGATGCTCTCATCGGATGAACCACGATGTCAAGGATTCAATCAATCCCGTATACAATTCCCTTTGTCCAGCGGTATTGTACTTGCCCGAGATTCGATCGTCGGTATCCGATACCTTGTTCAATCTCGTTACCGGCAAGTCTCTTTACTCGTTCTGTAACACATCAGCCCATGATCAACTCCTTGGTCACATTGTGCACATTATGATGATGTCCTACCGAGTGGGCCCAGAGATACCTCTCCGTTTACACGGAGTGACAAATCCCAGTCTCGATTTGTGCCAACCCAACAGACACTTTCGGAGATACCTGTAGTGTACCTTTATAGCCACCCAGTTATGTTGTGACGTTTGGCACACCCAAAGCACTCCTACGGTATCCGGGAGTTGCACAATCTCATGGTCTAAGGAAATGATACTTGACATTAGAAAAGCTTTAGCAAACGAACTACACGATCTTGTGCTAGGCTTAGGATTGGGTCTTGTCGATCACATCATTCTCCTAATGATGTGATCCGTTATCAATGACATCCAATGTCCATGGTCAGGAAACCATAACCATCTATTGATCAACGAGCTAGTCAACTAGAGGCTTACTATGGACATGGTGTTGTCTATGTATCCACACATGTATCTGAGTTTCCTATCAAAACAATTCTAGCATGGATAATAAACGATTATCATGAACAATGAAATATAATAATAATAACTAATTTATTATTGCCTCTAGGGCATATTTCCAACAGTCTCCCACTTGCACTAGAGTCAATAATCTAGTTCACATCGCCATGTGATTAACACTCACAGGTCACATCGCCATGTGACCAACATCCAAGAGTCTACTAGACTCAATGATCTAGTTCACATCACTATGTGATAAACACTCAAAGAGTTCTGGGTTTGATCATGTTATGCTTGTGAGAGAGGTTGTAGTCAACGGGTCTTGCCATATTCAGATCCCTATGTATTTCGCAACACTTTATATCGTAGATGCTGCTACCACGTTCCACTTGGAGCTATTCCAAATTGTTGCTCCATTATACATATCCGGTATCTCTACTCAGAGCTATCCGGATAGGTGTTAAGCTTGCATCGACGTAACTCTTTACGTCGAACTATTTATCACCTTGATACGTCTCCAACGTATCTATAATTTTTGATTGCTCCATGCTACTTTATCTACTGTTTTGGACTATATTGGGCTTTATTTTCCACTTTTATATTATTTTTGGGACTAACCTATTAACTGGAGGCCCAGCCCAGAATTGCTGTTTTTTGCCTATTTCAGTATTTCGAGGAAACAGAATATCAAACGGAGTCCAAACGGAATGAAACCTTCGGGAACGTGATCTTCTCACTGAACGTGATCCAGGAGACTTGGACCCTACTCCAAGAAGTTTTCGGGGAGGTCACGAGGGTGGAGGGCGCCCCCCCCCCCCCCCGCCTCGTGGGCTCCTCGGAGCTCCACCGACGTACTTCTTCTGCCTATATATCTCCATATACCCTAAAAACATCCGGGAGAAGATAGATCGGGAGTTCCGCCGCCACAAGCCTCCAGAACCACGAAAAACCAATCGGGGCCCCTTTCCGGTACCCTGCCGGAGGGGCGGATCCATCTCCGGTGGCCATCTTCATCATCCCGGCGCTATCAATAACGAGGAGGGAGTAGTTCACCCTCCGGGCTAAGGGTATGTACCAGTAGCTATGTGTTTGATCTCTCTCTCTCTCGTGTTCTCTCTCGTGTTCCATCTATGGCACGATCTTGATGTATCCCGAGCTTTGCTATTGTAGTTGGATCTTATGTTTCTTCTCCCCCTCTACTCTCTTGTGATGAATTGAGTTTCCCCTTTGAAGTTATCTTATCGGATTGAGTCTTTTATGGACACTTGATGTATGTCTTGCCGTGCTTATCTGTGGTGACAATGGGATATCACGTGCCACTTGATGTATGTTTTGGTGACCAACTTGCGGGTTCCGCCCATGAACCTATGCATAGGGGTTGGCACACGTTCTTGATTCTCCGGTAGAAACTTTGGGGCACTATTTGAAGTACTTTTATGTTGGTTGGATAAATCTGAGATTGTGTGATGCATACCGTATAATCATGCCCACGGATACTTGAGGTGACAATGGAGTATCTAGGTGACATTAGGGTTTTGGTTGATTTGTATCTTAAGGTGTTATTCTAGTAAAAACTCCAGGGTTGTTTGTGACACTTATAGGAATAGCCCAACGGATTGATTTGAAATAATAACTTTGAGGTGGTTTCGTACCCTACCATAATCTCTATGTTTGTGCTCCTCTATTAGTGGCTTCGGAGTGACTCTTTGTTGCATGTTGAGGGCTCGTTATATGATCTATCTATGTTATTATTATTGAGAGAACTTGCACTAGTGAAAGTATGAACCCTAGGCCTTGTTTCCTATCATTGCAATACCGTTTACGCTCACTTTTACCACTCGCTACCTTGCTGTTTTTATATTTTCAGTTTACAAAAACCTATATCTACTATCTATTTTGCACTTGTATCACCATCTCTTCGCCGAACTAGTGCACCTATACAATTTACCATTGTATTGGGTGTGTTGGGGACACAAGAGACTCTTTGTTATTTGGTTGCAGGGTTGCTTGAGAGAGACCATCTTCATCCTACGCCTCCTACGGATTGATAAACCTTAGGTCATCCACTTGAGGGAAATTTGCTACTGTCCTACAAACCTGTGCACTTGCAGGCCCAACAATGTCTACAAGAAGAAGGTTGCGTAGTAGACATCAAGCTCTTTTCTGGCGCCGTTGCCGGGGAGGTGAGTGCTTGAAGGTATATCTTTAGATCTTGCAATCGAGTCTTTTAGTTTCTTATTTTATCACTAGTTTAGTCTATATAAGAAAACTACAAAAAAATGGAATTGAGTTTGTCTCATACACTTCACCTTTTTAATATCTTTTGTGAGTTTGATGGAAAGGATAATTGTGCTCAAGTGCTAGAAGAAGAAATCTATAAAGTGTTTGGCACTAAATATTTGAATGATGAGCATGATTGCAATGTTATTAGTATGAATTCCTTGAATATCTATGATGCTAATGATATGCAAAGCCACAAGCTTGGGGAAGCTATGTTTGCTGAAGATGATATTTTTTGTCCCCCAAGCTTTGATGAGCAAATTTATTATGATGAAAGCATGCCCCCTATTTATGATGATTATATTGACGAAAGTGGATTTGGAGAGGTCATGACTTTATTTTATGATGAATCCACCTATCCGGAAGAGGTTCCAATTGATTATGAGAACAAAGTTGCTATCTATGATGATTATTGTGATGACTTGTATGCTATAAAGAATAATGATATCCATGAAACTTGTCATCATGATTTTAGTTTTCAATTGGATTATGCCTCACATGATAATTATTTTGTTGAGTTTGCTCCCACTATTATTCATGAGAAGAATTTTGCTTATGTGGAGAGTAATAAATTTTCTATGCTTGTAGATCATGAAAAGAATGCTTTATGTGATAGTTATAACATTGAATTCATTCAAGATGCTACTGAAAATTATTATAAGGGAGGAACATATGCTTGTAGGAATTGCTAGTATCAAGTTTCCTCTCTATGTGCTTAAAGTTTTGAAGTTATGCTTGTTTTACCTTCCTATGCAAGTTGATTCTTGTTCCCACAAGTTGTTTGCTCACAAAATCCCTATGCATAGGAAGCATGTTAGACTTAAATGTGCTAGTCATATTCTTCATGATGCTCTCTTTATGTTTCAATTCTTATCTTTTATGTGAGCATCATTGAAATCATCATGCCTAGCTAGGGGCGTTAAACGATAGCGCTTGTTGGGAGGCAACCCAACTTTATTTTTGTTCCTTTTTAGTAATAAATAATTCATCTAGCCTCTGTTTAGATGTGGTTTTATGTGTTCAATTAGTGTTTGTGCCAAGTAGAACCTTTGGGAAGACTTGGGGAAAGTCTTGTTGATCATGCTGTAAAAAACAGAAACTTTAGCGCTCACGAGAATTGCTGCCATTTTTATTTGGAGAGTGCTATTTAGTTAATTCTTTTTGCAGATGATTAATAGATAAATTCCTCAGGTCCAACGATTTATTTGAGAATTTTATGAGTTCCATAAGTATACGTTTGATCCAGATTACTACAGACTGTTCTGTTTTTGACAGATTCTGTTTTACATGTGTTGTTTACTTATTCTGATGAATCTATGGCTAGTAAAATAGTTTATAAACCATAGAGAAGTTGGAATACAGTAGGTTTAACACCAATATAAATAAAGAATGAATTCATTTCAGTACCTTGAAGTGGTGATTTATTTTCTTATACTAACGGAGCTTACGAGTTTTCTGTTAAGTTTTGTGTTGTGAAGTTTTCAAGTTTTGGGTAAGGATTCGATGGACCATGGAATAAGGAGTGGAAAGAGCCTAAGATTGGGGATGCCCAAGGCACCCCAAGGTAATATTCAAGGATAACCAAGAGCCTAATCTTGGGGATGCCCCGGAAGGCATCCCCTCTTTTGTCCACTTCCATCGGTAATTTACTTGGAGCTATATTTTTATTCACCACATGATATGTGTTTTGCTTGGAGTGTCTTGTATTATTTGTGTCTTTGCTTGTTAGTCTACCACAATCATCCTTTCTGTACACACCTTTTGAGAGAGCCATGTATGAATTGAAACTTGTTAGAATACTCTATGTGCTTCACTTATATCTTTTGAGCTTGATAGTTTACTCTATGTGCTTCACTTATATCTTTTTGAGCGTGATAATTTTTGCTCTAGTGCTTCACTTAGATCTTTTAGAGCACGGTGGTGGTTTGTTTTAAAGAAACTTGATCTCTCATGCTTCACTTAGATTATTTTGAGAGTCGTTAATAGCATGGTAATTTTCTTAATGTTAATATACTTGGTATTCAAGATATGTGAAACTTTCTTTTTAGTGTGTTGAATACTAAGATAAGTTTGATGCTTGATAATTGTTTTGAGATATGGAGGTGATAATATCATAGTCATGCTAGTTGAGTAGTTGTGAATTTGAGAAATACTTGTGTTGAAGTTAGCAAGTCCCGTAGCATGCACGTATGGTTAAAGTTGTGTAACAAATTTGAAGCATGAAGTGTACCTCGCTTGTGCATCCTTATGAGTGGCGGTCGGGGACGAGCAATGGTCTTTTCCTACCAATCTATCCCCCTAGGAGCATGCGCGTAGTACTTGATTTTTGATGACATCTAAATTTTTGCAATAAGTATATGAGTTCTGTTGACTAATGTTGAGTCCATGGATTATACGCACTTTTACCTTTCCGCCATTTGCTAGCCTCTTCGGTACCGTGCATTGCCCTTTCTCACATTGAGAGTTGGTGCAAACTTTGTCGGTGCATCCAAACCCCGTGATATGATATGCTCTTTCACACATAAACCTCCCTATATCTTCCTCAAAACAGCCACCATACCTACCTATCATGGCATTTCCATAGCCATTCTGAGATATATTGCCATGCAACTTCCATCATCATCATCATCATCATCATCATCATCATGACATGCTTTACTTTTGTCATATTGCCATTGCATGATCTTGTAGTTGACATCGTATTTGTGGCAAAGCCACCATGCATTATTCTTCATACATGTCACTCTTGATTCATTGCACCATCCCGGTACACCGCCGGAGGCATTCATATAGAGTCATATCTTGTTCTAGTATCGAGTTGTAATCATTATGTTGTAATCAATAGAAGTGTGATGATCATCATTATTAAAGCATTGCCCAATCAAAAAAAAAGAGAAAGGCCAAAAAGAAAAAAAGAAAGGCCCCAAAAAAAGAGAAAATAAAAAGGGTAATGCTAATATCTCTTTTTTCCACACTTGTGCTTCAAAGTAGCACCTTGTTCTTCATGTAGTGAGTCTCATATATTGTGCTTCAAAGTAGCACCATGATTTTCATATAGTGAGTCTCATAAGTTGTCTTGTTCATACTAGTGGGAATTTTTCATTATAGAACTTGGCTTGTATATTCCAACGATGGGCTTCCTCAAAATGCCCTAGGTCTTCATGAGCAAGCAAGTTGGATGCACACCCACTAGTTTTCTTTTGTTGAGCATTCTTAGCTCTAGTGCATCCGTTGCATGGCAATCCCTACTCCTTGCATTAACATCAATTGATGGGCATCTCCATAGCTCATTGATTAGCCTTGTTGATGTGAGACTTTCTCCTTTTTTGTCTTCTCCACACAATCCCCATCATCATATTCTATACCACCCATAGTGCTATGTCCATGGCTCACGCTCATGTATTGCGTGAAGGTTGAAAAAGTTTGAGATTATTTGAGTATGAAACAATTGCTTGGCTTGTCATGGGGGGTATAGAAGTTGGAACATCTTTGTGTGACGAAAATGAAGCATAGACTAACTATATGATTTTGTAGGGATGAACTTCCTTTGGCCATGTTATTTTGAGATGACATAATTGTTTGATTAGTATGCTTGAAGTATTATCATTTTTATGTCAATATGAACTTTTGTCTTGAACCTTTCAGATCTGAATATTCATACCATGATTAAGAAGATTTACATTGAAATTATGCCAAAGTATCACTCCGCATCAAAAATTCTCTTTTTATCATTTACCTACTCGAGGACGAGCAGGAATTAAGCTTGGGGATGCCTGATACGTCTCCAACGTATCTATAATTTTTGATTGCTCCATGCTACTTTATCTACTGTTTTGGACTATATTGGGCTTTATTTTCCACTTTTATATTATTTTTAGGACTAACCTATTAACCGGAGGCCCAGCCCAGAATTGCTGTTTTTTGCCTACTTTAGTATTTCGAGGAAACAGAATATCAAACGGAGTCCAAACGGAATGAAACCTTCGGGAACGTGATCTTCTCACCGAACGTGATCCAGGAGACTTGGACCCTACTCCAAGAAGTTTCCGGGGAGGTCACGAGGGTGGAGGGCGCCCCCTGGGCGCGCCCCCTGCCTCGTGGGCCCCTCGGAGCTCCACCGACGTACTTCTTCCGCCTATATATCTCCATATACCCTAAAAACATCCGAGAGAAGATAGATCGGGAGTTCCGCCGCCGCAAGCCTCCAGAACCACGGAAAACCAATCGGGACCCCTTTCCGGTACCCTGCCGGAGGGGGGATCCATCTCCGGTGGCCATCTTCATCATCCCGGCGCTATCCATGACGAGGAGGGAGTAGTTCACCCTCGGGGCTAAGGGTATGTACCAGTAGCTATGTGTTTGATCTCTCTCTCTCGTGTTCTCTCTCGTGTTCCATCTATGGCACGATCTTGATGTATCCCGAGCTTTGCTATTGTAGTTGGATCTTATGTTTCTTCTCCCCCTCTACTCTCTTGTGATGAATTGAGTTTCCCCTTTGAAGTTATCTTATCGGATTGAGTCTTTTATGGACACTTGATGTATGTCTTGCCGTGCTTATCTGTGGTGACAATGGGATATCACATGCCACTTGATGTATGTTTTGGTGACCAACTTGCGGGTTCCACCCATGAACCTATGCATAGGGGTTGGCACACGTTCTTGATTCTCCGGTAGAAACTTTGGGGCACTATTTGAAGTAGTTTTATGTTGGTTGGATAAATCTGAGATTGTGTGATGCATATCGTATAATCATGCCCACGGATACTTGAGGTGACAATGGAGTATCTAGGTGACATTAGGGTTTTGGTTGATTAGTATCTTAAGGTGTTATTCTAGTAAAAACTCCAGGGTTGTTTGTGACACTTATAGGAATAGCCCAACGGATTGATTTGAAAGAATAACTTTGAGGTGGTTTCGTACCCTACCATAATCTCTACATTTGTTCTCCGCTATTAGTGGCTTCGGAGTGACTCTTTGTTGCATGTTGAGGGCTCGTTATATGATCTATCTATGTTATTATTGTTGAGAGAACTTGCACTAGTGAAAGTATGAACCCTAGGCCTTGTTTCCTATCATTGCAATACCGTTTACGCTCACTTTTACCACTCGCTACCTTGCTGTTTTTATATTTTCACTTTACAAAAACCTATATCTACTATCTATTTTGCACTTGTATCACCATCTCTTCGCCGAACTAGTGCACCTATACAATTTACCATTGTATTGGGTGTGTTGGGGACACAAGAGACTCTTTGTTATTTGGTTGCAGGGTTGCTTGAGAGAGACCATCTTCATCCTATGCCTCCTACAGATTGATAAACCTTAGGTCATCCACTTGAGGGAAATTTGCTACTGTCCTACAAACCTGTGCACTTGCAGGCCCAACAACGTCTACAAGAAGAAGGTTGCGTAGTAGACATCACACCTCCATAACCGAGAAACATTTCCTTATTCCTCTAAGGATAATTTTGACCGCTATCTGGTGATCTACTCCTAGATCACCTTTGTACCCTCTTGCCAGACATGTGGCAAGGCACACATCAGGTGCGGTACTCAGCATGGCATACCGTATAGAGCCTATGACAAAAGCATAGGGGACAACCTTCGTCCATCCTCTTTCTTCTGCCGTGGTCAATCTTTGAGTCTTACTCAACTTCACACCTTACAACTCAGGTAAGAACCCCTTCTTTGACTGATCTATTTTGAACTCCTTCAAAAACATGTCAAGGTGTGCGTTCTTTGAAAGTATCATCAGGCGTCTTGATCTATCTCTATAGATCTTGATGCCCAATATGTAAGCAGCTTTATCCAGGTCTTCCTTTGAAAATTACTCTTCAAACAACCGTTTATGCTTTCCAGAAATTCTACATCATTTCGGATCAACAATATATCATCCACATATACTTATCAGAAATGTTGTAGTGCTCCCACTCACTTTCTTGTAAATACAAGTTTCTAGCAAACATTGTATAAACTTAAAAGCTTTGATCACTCCATCAAAGCATATATTCTGATTCCGAGATGCTTGCTCTAGTCCATAGAAGGATTGCTGGAGCCAGCATACCTTTTAGCATCCTTAGGATCGACAAAACCTTTTATTGTATCACATACAACTTTTCTTACGAAAACTGGTAAGAAAACTTGTTTTGACATCCATCTGTAAGATTTCATAATCGAAAAATACAGCTAATGCTATCATGATTCCGACGGACTTAAGCATCGCTACGGGTGAGAAATTCTCATCGTAGTCAACTCCTTGAACTTGTGAAAAGACTCTTTCCCACAAGTCGAGCTTCATAGGTGGTAACATTACCACCCACGTCCGTCTTCTTCTTAAAGATCCATTTATCTCAATGGCTTGCCGATCATCGGGCAAGTCCACCAAAGTCCATACTTTGTTCTGATATATGGATCCTATCTCGGATTTCATGGCTTCTAACCATTTGTCGGTATATGGGCCCACCATCGCTTCTCCATAGCTCGTAGGTTCATTGTTTTCTAACAACATGATATCTAAGACAGGATTACCGTACCACTTAGGAGTAGTACATATCCTTGTCGACCTACGAGGTTCGATAGCAACTTGATCTGAAGCTTCATGATCACTATCATTAACTTCCTATTCAACAGACGTAGGCACCACAGAAAACATCTTTCTGTGTTGCATCACTCTCTGGTTGAAGTAAAGGTACGACAACCTCATCAAGTTCTATCTTCCTCCCACTCAAGTCTTTCGAGAGAAACTCCTTCTCGAGAAAGGACCCGTTCTTAGCGACAAACAATTTGCCCTCGGATCTGAGATAGAAGGTATACCCTACTGTCACCTTTGGGTATCCTATGAAGATGTGTTTGTCCGCTTTGGGTTCGAGCTTCTCCGGCTGAAGCCTTAAGCATCGCATCCCCAAACGTTAAGAAACAACAACTATGGTTTCTTGCCAAACCAATGTTCTTATGACATCGTCTCAGCGGACTTAGATGGTGTCCTATCTAAAGTGAATGCAGCTGTCTCTAATGCATAACCTCAAAATGAAAACGGTAGATTGATAAGAGACATCATAGTTCGCACCATATCTCATAAGGTTCGATTACGATGTCCGGACACACCATAACCCAGTGGTGTTCCAGGTGGCTTCAACTGTGAAACAATTCCACAATGTCTTAAGTGTTTGCCAAACTCATAACTCAGATATTCTCATTGATCAGATCATAGGAATTTTATCTTCTTGTTATGATGATTCTTAACTTCACTCTGAAATCGTTTGAACTTTTCAAACATTTCAGACTTGTGCTTCATTAAGTAAATATACCTATATCTACTCAAATCGTCAGTGAAGATGAGAAAATAGCGATATCCATCGCACGCTCCAATTCTCATTGGATCACACACATCTGCATGTATGATTTCCAACAAGTCACTTGCCTGTTTCATTGTACCTGAAAACGGGGTCTTAGTCATCCTTCCCATGAGGCATGGCTCGCATGTGTCAAGCGATTCAAAATCAAGTGACTCCAAACATCCATCGACATGGAGTTTCTTCATGCATCTTACGCCAATATGACCTAAGCGGCAGTGCCACGAGAAAGTGGTACTATCATTATTAACTCTACATCTTTTGGCGTGAACATGTGTATTACCATGACCGAGATTCAATGAACCATTCACATAGGGTGCATGACCATGAAAGGTATCATTCATGTAAACAGAATAACCATTATTCTCTAACTTCAATGAATGACCGTATTGCAATGAACATGATCTAATCATATTCATGCTCAATGTAGACACCTGATAACATTTATCTAGGTTCAATACTAATCCCGAAGGCAGATGGAGCGTGCGATGGTGATCTCATCAACTTTGGAAATACTTCCAACACACATCGTCACCTCGCCCTTAGCCAGTCTCCGTTTAGTCCATAGCTTTTGCTTCAAGTCACCAATAATAGCAACTGAACCAGTATCCAATACCCACGTGCTACAGGAGTACTAGCGAGGTACACATTAATACCACGTATATACTTTATTGAAGTTGCCAGCCTTCTTATCTACCATGCATTTGGGGTAATTCCGCTACCAGTGACCGTTCCCCTTACAATAGAAGCACTTAGTCTCGGGTTTGGGTTCAACCTTGGGTTCCTTTACTGGAGTGGCAACTGGTTTGCCGTCCATGAAGTTTCCCTTCTAGCCCTTGCCCTTCTTGAAACCAGTGGTCTTGTTAAACCATCAACACTTGATGCTCCTTCTTGATTTCTACCTTTTACGGTCTTAAGCACCGCGAATAGCTCCGGGATCAACTCCATCCCTTGCATGTCATAGTTCATCACGAATATCTAGTAGCTTAGTGATAGTGGCTAGAGAACTCTATCAATCACTATCTTAACTCCCACTTGATTTAAGTGATTGTAGCACCCAGACATTCTGAGCACATGCTCACTAGTTGAGCTATTCTCCTCCATCTTGTTGGCTAAAGAACTTGTCAGAGGTCTCACACCTCTCAACATGGGCATGAGCCTGAAATCTCAATTTCAGCTCTTGGAACATCTCATATGTTCTACGGCGTTTAAAACGTCATTGGAATCCCGATTCTAAGTCGTAAAGTATGGTGCACTAAACTATCAAGTAGTCATCAGGATGTGTCTGTCAGGTGTTCACAACATCCACAGACGACGTTGTAGGGGTTTGCACATCGAGCGGTGCATCAAAGATGTAAGCCTTCTATGTAGCAGTGAGGACACTCCTCGGACTATGGACCTAGTCTGCATCATTGCTTACAATATCTTTCAACTTAATCTTTCTCTAGGAACGTATTGAAACAGGGAGCTACAACGTGAGCTTTTTATCTACAACATATTTGCAAAGACAATTTAGACTATGTTCATGATAATTGAGTTCATTTAATGAAATTATTTCATGAACTCCCACTCATATAGACATCCCTCTAGTCATCTAAGTGAAACATGATCCGAATCGACTAGGCCGTGTCCGATCATCACGTGAGACGGACTAGTCATCAATGGTGAACATCTCATGTTGATCGTATCTTCTATACGACTCATGTTCGACCTTTCGGTCTTCCGTGTTCCGAGGCCATGTCTGTACATGCTAGGCTCGTCAAGTCAACCTAAGTGTTTTTGCTGTGTAAATCTGGCTTACACCCGTTGTATTCGAACGTTAGAATCTATCACACCCGATCATCACGTGGTGCTTCGAAACAACGAACCTTCGCAATGGTGCACAGTTAGGGGGAACACCTTTCTTGAAATTTTAGCGAGGGATCATCTTATTTAAGATACTGTTGTTCTAAGCAAATAAGATGTAAAACATGATAAACATCACATGCAATCAAATAGTGACATGATATGGCCAATATCATTTTGCTTCTTTTGATCTCCATCTTCGGGGCTCCATGATCATCGTTGTCACCGGCATGACACCATGATCTCCATCATCATGATCTCCATCATCGTGTCTTCTTGAAGTTGTCTCGTGATCTATTACTTCTACTACTATGGCTAACGCTTTAGCAATAAAGTAAAGTAATTACATGACGTTTAAGTTGACACGCAGGTCATAAATAAATTAAGACAACTCCTATGGCTCCTGCCGGTTGTCATACTCATCGACATGCAAGTCGTGATTCCTATTACAAGAACATGATCAATCTCATACATCACATATATCATTCATCACATCCTTTTAGCCATATCACATCACAAGGCATATGCTGCAAAAACAAGTTAGACGTCCTCTAATTGTTGTTGCAAGTTTTTTACGTGGCTGCTATAGGTTTCTAGCAAGAACGTTTCTTACCTACGCAAAAACCACAACGTGGTATGCCAATTTCTATTTACCCTTCATAAGGACCCTTTTCATCGAATCCGATCCGACTAAAGTGGGAGAGACAGACACCCGCTAGCCACCTTATGCAACTAGTGCATGTCAGTCGGTGGAACCAGTCTCACGTAAGAGTACGTGTAAGGTCGGTCCGGGCCGCTTCATCCCACGATGCTGCCGAATCAAGATACGACTAGTAACGACAAGCAAATTGACAATATCCACGCCCACAACTGCTTTGTGTTCTACTCGTGCATAGAAACTACGCATAGACCTAGCTCATGATGCCACTGTTGGGGAACGTAGCAGAAATTCAAAATTTTCTACGCATCACCAAGATCAATCTATGGAGTAATCTAGCAACGAGGGGAAGGAGAGTGCATCTACATACCCTTGTAGATCGCTAAGCGGAAGCGTTCAAGTGAACGGGGTTGATGGAGTCGTACTCGTCGTGATCCAAATCACCGATGATCCTAGTGTCAAACGGACGGCACCTCCGTGTTCAACACACGTACAGCCCGGTGACGTCTCCTATGCCTTGATCTAGCAAGGGGAGAAGAAGAGGTTGGGGAAGACTCCATCCAGCAGTAGCACGACGGCGTGGTGGTGGTGGAGGAGCGTGGTACTCTAGCAGGGCTTCGCCAAGCACCGCAAGAGACGAGGAGGGAGAGGGGTAGGGCTGCGCCAAGAAGGAGATGTCCTCGTGTGTATGGCAGCCAAAAAACCCCACTATATATAGGGGAAAGGGAGGGGCTGCGCCCCCACCTAGGTTTCCACCCCTAGGGGTGGTGGCCAGCCCTAGATCCCATCTAGGGGGGCGGCCAAGGGGGGAGAGAGGGGGGCGCACCACTAGGTGGGCCTTAGGCCCATCTGAGCCTAGGTTTCCCCCTTTTCCCTTCTCTCTTCGCCTTGGGCCCTGGTGGGGGGGCGCACCAGCCCACCAGGGGCTGGTCCCCCTTCACACTTGGTTCATGCAGCCCTCTGGGGCAGGTAGCCCCACCTGGTGGACCCCCGGGACCCTCCCGGTGGTCCCGGTACGTTACCGATAGCACCCGAAACTTTTGCGGTGACCAAAACAGGACTTCCCATATATAAATATTTACTTCCGGACCATTCCGGAACTCCTCGTAATGTCCGGGATCTCATCCAGGACTCCGAACAACATTCGGTAACCATGTATATCTATTCCCTATAATCCTAGCATCATCGAACCTTAAGTGTGTAGACCCTATGGGTTCGGGAACCATGCAGACATGACCGAGACAACTCTCTGGCCAATAACCAACAGCGGGATCTGGATACCCATGTTGGCTCCCACATGTTCCACGATGATCTCATCGGATGAACCATGATGTCGAGGATTCAATCAATCCCGTATACAATTCCCTTTGTCCAGCGGTATTGTACTTGCCCGAGATTCGATCGTCGGTATCCGATACCTTGTTCAATCTCGTTACCGGCAAGTCTCTTTACTCGTTCCGTAACACATCATCCCGTGATCAACTCCTTGGTCACATTGTGCACATTATGATGATGTCCTACCGAGTGGTCCCAGATATACCTCTCTGTTTACACGGAGTGACAAATCCCAGTCTTGATTCGTGCCAACCCAACAGACACTTTCGGAGATACCTGTAGTGTACCTTTATAGTCACCCAGTTACATTGTGACGTTTGGCACACCCAAAGCACTCCTACGGTATCCGGGAGTTGCACAATCTCATGGTCTAAGGAAATGATACTTGACATTAGAAAAGCTTTAGCAAACGAACTACACGATCTTGTGCTAGGCTTAGGATTGGGTCTTATCCATCACATCATTCTCCTAATGATGTGATCCCGTTATCAACGACATCCAATGTCCATGGTCAGGAAACCGTAACCATTTACTGATCAACGAGCTAGTCAACTAGATGCTTACTAGGGACATGGTGTTGTCTATGTATCCACACATGTATCTGAGTTTCCTATCAATACAATTCTAGCATGGATAATAAACGATTATCATGAACAATGAAATATAATAATAAGAACTAATTTATTATTGCCTCTAGGGCATATTTCCAACACAAATGACAGTATATCATGAGCTTGCTCAACCATGGAGCGCTCTTCTGTCATCCTGTAATCATAGAATTGCTCCATGATGTACAGCTCACTGCCAGCATTTGAGACCCCAAACTTGGCCTCGAGTGCATCCCACATATCTTTTCCATTATCAATTGACGCATAAGCATCAACTATATTCTCACCAAGAACACTCAAGAGAGCAGCCTTAAACAGAGTATCCATTTTCTGAAAAGCTTGTGCCTGTTGAGCATCAAGCTCTCCTTCAGGTTTGCCGAGAGTGGCTAGCAACTCATCGTTTGAAACCATAAGACTGCTCTCACGCGCCACCTCTTATAGTGGATACCCTCAAACATAGGAGGTCTCATGGAAGCAGCAAAACCACTTGGGGTAAATTGCCTATAATAAGGTTTTTGGATTGTTGGAAATATGAGCAATTTACCAAATGATTTTATTAACAGAAATACTAGATAAAGCATGACTAATATAGAAGAGATAAAACAAGTCATGTGTTCTAACAGAGAGAAGGTAAATAGCTTCTGCATATATGAACCGTAGCCTATCATATCTAAAGCAGACAGTATAGCAAGTAGCATATATGAAGTAGAACCTAACATGTGTAGGACAAGGACTAGAACAAGGAACTGCGGCAGAACCTTTAACAGGAAAGACAAGAACACGCACGGGACAACAGCAGCAGAAGCGCTGGAGTTGGGGTCAGTGTCCTCGCCTGCCATGTCGTCGAGGAGGTCGTGGACGTCGGGGAAGAAGTCGTCGTCGGGGAAGTAGTCGTCGGCGACCAGATTGTCCGTGATGACGCAGCCAGTAGTCGCGCTCAGCGCTCCCCAAAAACCTTATCACCCTTCTCCCGTAGATGACTCAAAAGGGCCGATTTCGGAGGCCTACTGTCCCGACCTGCGGTGCACGCCGCAAGCCGCGATGGGGAAGATCGTAGCAGCAGCGCAGTGCTCAGGAACTTTGTGGCGAGAGGAAGGGGATCTTCTGGTGTGTCACTCTGGAGAGGAGCGACCTCTCTTATATAGGCACTAGAAAAGGACGCGAAGAGGCTGTGGCGGGAGGTGAAGCAATGAAGGGAGACGAAGCGAACAGGTAGCGGCCGAAGAGGCGCGCCGTTCGAATTCAGTGTCCACTACAGAAAAACGTTTCAACTCCCACGTGACCTTTCATATACCCGTCGTGCATGGAAAAAATTTAGACATCGGCTCGGCTCATTCCCGCAACCCGCGGCGCGTCGTGACGAGGTGTGGCGTGGCATGGCGTGGCGAGGCGGGCGGCGGAGGAGGAGCGCGCGTGGATGTCCCTCTTGTTCTCATGCTCATACATGTGGGGAAAGAACCTCCCTTATAAATAGGTCCAACTCCCTCTAAACTAGCAATGTGGGACTAAACTTTTGTTCCACCTCTTGCCTTGCACAAATGGGCTGCGTGGGCCTCTAGGATTTATTAGGAATTTCTGAAAGTGCTATTGGGCTAGGCCCAAAATAGACAAAATTCCAGCAATCCCCCACCAGATCCCAGAGGCACACAAAAATTTGCTTTGGTTCCAAAACACTGTTTTATATACCGGTACTTCAGTGGAGACTGATAAGTTGAACTTCCACCTAGAACTCTATGCTACACTAGTAAGCAACTTGAACAGTGGACTGGGCCTTGAACTGCAAGTTTTCTGCGAATCTAGACCCACATAAAGCCTTGACCGATACGTGGCTACCGTGGGTCTTCCCCGCGGGTGGAGCTTATGCGTCATACTCCGTGACCTTTCATGAGTTTACTAGAGAGAACCCTACTCTCATAGATTGCGACGTTTGACAATCAGACTCATATAGGTGTGTTCTTCAAAAGATGTACTGCAGGATAACATCTCTGCTTAAATAAGCCACTTAGAACACATTAAGATATACATCAACTTGCCATGCAGATAAGGAGAGTATTGCATCTTCATGGAGTGGTATTGTGAATAGGAAGGATACTCTCCTCTCAGTTGACCAACAGCATATCTTCCACATCTAATTCACGGGATCTCCGATCACAAAGAATAGGTTACCACTGTGAACAACTCATATTGTGGGTCTCATACCCATCTCCCTCGATGCATTATCTATCACGTTACGTGATAGACTCTTAAGTAAAAGGATCTGCCAGATTTTTAGACGTTTGGATATAATCCAATGCAATAACTCCGGAGTTTTTCATTTTCCTGACAGACTTTAACCTTCTCTGAACGTGTCTTGATGACTTCATGTTATCCTTTGAGCTGCTCACTTTCGTGATCACAGTTTGATTGTCGCAGTTCATAAGGATACCCGGTACATGTTTCTCAACAACCGGTAAGTCATTCAAGAGCCGACGAAGCCAATCCGCTTCGACCGTAGCTGTATCTAGTGTTGTGAGTTCTGCTTCCATTGTTGACCTCGTTAAGATGGTATGCTTGCAAGACTTCCAAGAAACAGCGCCACCTCCATGAGTGAATACATAACCGCTCATGGCCTTTATCTCATCAGCATCTGAGATCCAGTTTGAGTCACTATACCCTTCAAGCACCTTTGGATTCCCGGTGTAGTGAATTCCATAATTTGCAGCGCCTTTCAAATAACGCAAAACTCTCTCTAGAGCTTTCCAATGCACATCTCCTGGTTTTGAAACAAACCGACTCAGTTTGCTAGAAGCAAAAGAGATGTTAGGTCTTGTAGCACTGGCTAAGTACATAAGCGAGCCAATAATCTGAGAATACTTCAATTGGTCTCTAGCAATTCTTCGATTCTTTCGAAGCAACACACTAGCATCATATGGTGTTGGAGAGGGCTTGCAGTCACTATAGCCAAAGCGACTCAAGATCTTTTCCACATAGTGAGATTGAAGCAATGTAATCCTACCATCATCGTCTCTCAACAACTTGATGTTCAGAATGACATCAGCCACTCCTAAATCCTTCATCTCAAAACAACGAGATAGGAAATCCTTGACCTCCTTAATAACATTCAGCTTGGTTCCAAAAATCAGTATGTCATCATCATACAAGCACAGGATAACTCCCTCGCCCCCACCATGGCGATAGTACACACATTTGTCTGCTTCGTTCACAACAAAGCCTGCAGCTGTTAAAGTTCTTTCAAACTTCTTATGCCACTGTTTGGGTGCTTGCTTAAGTCCGTACAAAGACTTCAGCAACTTGCACACTTTCCCTTCCTGACCATCTAGTACAAACCCATCTGGTTGTTCCATATAAATTTCCTCATCCAACTCTCCATTTAGGAAAGCAGTCTTAACATCCATTTGATGAACGAGAAGAACATGCGAGGGAGCTAGTGAAAGTAGAACTCGAATAGTGGTCAGTCGAGCCACAGGTGAGTAAGTATCAAAGAAGTCTTCACCTTCCTTTTGGGTATAACCCTTAGCCACGAGCCGAGCCTTGTACTTTTCAATAGTACCATTAGGCCTAAGCTTCTTCTTGAATACCCATTTGCATCCTATAGGTTTGCACCCATAGAACGATCAGTTATCTCCCAAGTTTCATTTACCAAGATGGAATCCATCTCGCTACGAACCGCTTCCTTCCAGTAGTCAGCATCTTCAGATGCATAGGCCTCTGAAATAGAACTGGGAGTGTCATCTATGAGGTACACAAGAAAATCATCACCAAAGGACTTTGCAGTCCTCTGTCTCTTGCTCCTAATAGGAACTTCATTGTTCTCCTCCACAGGACTTTCAAAGTGTTCCATCGAAATTGTGGGTTCGGTAATTGTAACTGGTTCCTGATTCGATGAACTAGGCATCTCCTAATTAGATGAGGTAGCCATATCCTTCATGGGAAAGATATCTTCAAAGAAAGTCGCATCATTCGACTCCATGATCATACCGACATGCGTGTCAGGTACCTCAGATTTTACAACCAAGAATCTATAGCCAATGCTATGAAAAGCATATCCCAGGAAAACACAATCCACAGTCTTTGGTCCAAGCTTCCGCTTCTTTGAAATTGGAGCATTGACTTTCGCCAAACAACCCCATGTTCGTAGATAAGAGAGTTTTAACCTTTTCTTCTCCCATTCCTCGAATGGAGTTATCTCTTTGTTCTTTGTGGGGACTCGGTTCAGGACATGACATGCTGTCAATATCGCCTCCCCCCATCAAGCCTTGGAGAGACCCGATGTATCTAACATGGCGTTAACCAAATCAGTTAGAGTATGGTTCTTTCTTTCGGCCACCCCATTTGACTGAGGTGAGTAGGGAGGAATCCTCCCATGGATTATACCATGTTCCGCACAAAAAGCATCAAACTCATCAGAAAAATACTCTCCAGCACGGTCGGACCTAAGCCTCTTGATTTTTCGATCAAGTTGGTTTTCCACTTCAGCTTTGTAGATCTTGAAAAAGTTCAAAGCCTCATCCTTAGATTTCAGAAGATACACACGGCAGTATCTAGTGGAGTCATCAATTAACGTCATGAAATATTTCTTTCCACCTTTTGTCAACACACCATTCATTTCACATAGATCTGAATGTATGAGCTCTAGTGGTGCAATATTTCTTATTTCCGCAGTCGTGTGAGACTTACGAGGTTGCTTAGCTTGCACACACACTTGACACTTAGATCCCTTGGCGGTGGTGAAACTAGGGATTAAGTTCAACTTCGCTAGTCGCGACATGCAACCAAAGTTAACATGACAAAGACGTGAATGCCACACATTGGATTCACTATTGTTGCAAATATGAATAACAACTTTATTGCAAACGTCTGATAAGGATAAACAAAACAAGCCTCTTGACTCATAGCCTTTACCAACAAAGGTTCCATACTTGGATATTACAAATTTATTCGACTCAAAGACAAGCTTGTAGCCATCTCTACATAGAAGAGATCCGCTAACAAGATTTTTATTGACGGAGGGGACATAATGCACATTCTTCAGCCGCACGATCTTCCCCGAAGTAAACTTCAGATCGACCGTGCCAACACCACGAACAGAAGCACTTGAACCATTGCCCATCAGCACGGTTGAAGTCCCTGCGGTCTGATAAGACGAAAACATGGAAATATCACCGCATACATGCACATTAGCACCCGTGTCAATCAACTAGTCAGGAGAATGACATACTGAAAGAATAGTGGGAAATATACCATACCCAACAACCTTCATGCCAGTGCCTCCAATGACAACATTAGCGGTCTTGCCGCCTTTCCCAGGATGACGCTTGTCATAGCGATTAGGGAAACTAGGAGCCCAATGATCAGGATCCCCACACACATGACAAGCACCTTTCTTCTTGCCATTCTTCTTCTTGAAGTTCGTGTGTTGCACAGCCTTGTTATTCCCATCAAACTTTGCTTTTCCATCAAACTTGCCCTTGTTCTTGAACTTGTGGGGCTGGAAGTTCTACTTCTGTACCACATTGGCACTAGATCCTCCCTCAATACCTCGAGCACGTGTGTCCTTTGCTCTCGCCTTTTCTTCCACATCAAGAGTGCCAATGAGATCCGGGACGGAAAACTCCTGCCTCTTATGCTTCAGCAAGGTAGCAAAGTTCCTCCATGAAGGAGGAAGCTTAGTGATGATACCTCCGGCAACAAACTTGTCCGGTAGCATACAACTGATGTAACGCCCTCGATGCGGCTATATCTCCCACGTGTCGAAGCACGACTTAGAGGCATAACCGCATTGAAAGCAATGTCGCAAGTGAGGTAATCTTCACACAACCCATGTAATACATAAGGGAAAGAGATACATAGTTGGCTTACAATCGCCACTTCACACAATTACATGAATAAAGCATTACAACATCCAAATACAATCAAGGTCCGACTACGGAACCAAAATAAAAGAAGAACCCCAAAAGCGACAAGGTCCCCGATCGACCCCAACTGAGCTCCACTACTGATCAACTAGAATGAAACAACATAAAGGACAAGATCTTCATCAAGCTCCTCCTGAGCTTGGTTGCGTCATCTGCACAGACTCATCGGCACCTGCAAGCTGGTTTTGGAAGTATCTGTGAGTCACGGGGACTCAGCAATCTCACACTCTTGCGATCAAGACTATTTAAGCTTATGGGTAAGGAAAAAGATATGAGGTGGAGCTGCAGCAAGGGACTAGCATATATGGTGGCTAACATATGCAAATGAGAGCGAGAAGAGAAGGCAAAGCACGGTCGATAAAAGTATGATCAAGAAGTGATCCTAAAACAACCTACGTCAAGCATAACTCCAACACTGTGTTCACTTCCGGGACTCCGCCGGAAAGAGACCATCACGGTAACACACACTGTAGAGGCATTTTAATTAAGGTCAACTTTAGGTTTTCTACAACCGGACATTAACAAATTCCCATCTGCCCATAACCACGGGCACGGCTTTCGAAAGTTCAAATCCCTGCAGGGGTGTCCCAACTTAGCCCATCACAAGCTCTCACGGTCAATGAAGGATATTCCTTCTAGCGGGAAGACCCGATCAGACTTGGAATCCCGGTTACAAGACATTTCGACAATGGTAAAACTAAACCAGCAACACCGCCCGAATGTGCCGACAAATCCCGATAGGAGCTGCACATATCTCGTTCTTAGGGCATACTCAAATGAGCTCTCCATACAACTAAAACCAAACCTTGAGTTTCCCCGAGGGGGCGCTGCACAGGACCCTAGTTTGGACCAACACTCAGAGGAGCACTGGCCCAGGGGGGTTAAAATAATGATGACCCTTGAGTCCGCAAAACCCAAGGGAAAAAGGCTAGGTGGAAAATGGTAAAACCAATGTTGGGCATTGCTGGAAGAGTTTTATTCAAGGTGAACTGTCAAGGGGTTCCCATTATTACCCAACCGCGTAAGGAACGCAAAATCCAGGAACATAACACCGATATGACGGAAACTAGGGCGGCAAGAGTGGAACAAAACACCAGGCATAAGGCCGAGCCTTCCACCCTTTACCAAGTATATAGATGTATTAATTAAATAAGGTATATTGTGATATCCCAACAAGTAAACATGTTCCAACAAGGAACAACATCTCCATGTTCCAACAAGGAACAACTTCAATCTTCACCTGCAACTAACAACGCTATAAGAGGGGCTGAGCAAAGCGGTAACATAGCCAATCAACGGTTTGCTGGGACAAGGTGGGTTAGAGGCTTGGTTCAACAATATAGGAGGCATGATAAGCAAGTGGTAGGTATCGCAGCATAGGCATAGCAAAAGAGCGAGCATCTAGCAAGCAAAGATAGAAGTGATTTCGAGGGTATGATCATCTTGCCTGAAATCCCGCAAGGAAGACGAACGAGTCCATGAAAAAGACAAACAGACGTAGTCGAACGAATCCTCACAACACGACGTTACCGGATACAACCCGAAGAAGCACACCGTAAAGAAGCAAACAACATAGTAAACAACCACCACATAAGCATGCCATGATGCACAAACAATTATGATGCATGTCCGGTTTAATGAAGCATGGCATGTCAAATGCACAAACAACCCTACAAATTAAGTGGAGCTCAATATGCAAAGAGTTGCATATTGACGAGACACCACGACAAGCTATTTAGTTCGATCTCGTTTATGTACCCAACAATATTAAATGTTGTTAAACATGGCAAGAGGGGAAACATGAAAACTACCTATCTAGTCAAGGTTAAGTGAGGCCGGAAGCAACGAACAACAATTCCGGAAACTCCTCATGAGCATATTATAGATTTGGTATTGTTCTGCCCTAAACATAATTTTAGAGTTGTTAAACATGCAAAGTGAAGCCACCATGTTAAACTAGGCATTTTTCTACCCCATTTACATATAAAGTTTGTTAGATTTGGAGCTACGGTTGAATAGTTATGAATTAAATCATTTTTAACATGGCATAGGAGTAAATTTAACCAAAAAGCATTTTAGACATTTTAAACATGGATGAAAATGACATATTATGAAACTAGACAAAATTCTAAGCAAGTTTCATCTATAATTTATTTAGATCTGATGCACGGTTGTGAAGTTATTAAATGCTTGAAACTAGGGGGTTTTCTATAAAACTGCAATTCCCTGGAAATTAGCTAAATTCACAGAGACTGGAAAAAAACATCCACGGGCTGAAACTGGTGCAAGTATGGGCCAACGGGAATAAAAGAACGCTGCTGGGGGGGCGTCTCACCATGGGCCAAGGCCCAGCTAGCAGAGCAGCAGCAAGCCAGTGAGATCTGGCGAAGAGGAGGCAGGCTGGGCCTGGCTGGCGATGCGGGTCAGCGAGGCAGGACTGGTCAACGCGAGCGGGCGAGGTGCTCGTCCTCTACGCGACACAGAGCTGCGGGCGGCGCCTGGAATAGAGCTCCGGCGAGCGAGGCGAAGGGGCAGCGAGGCGAGGGACTTGACGCGGGCTCTCGGCGACTCCAGGCGACGAAGGGCGACGAGGAGTAGGGCGCGAGGCAAGAGGACGGCATGAGGACGCCGGCGAGCTCATTCGTCTCTGATGAGAGGAAGCAGGCGCAGCGGGACTTGCAGCATCGGTGGACCTCCAGGAAGAAGATGGTGGTGACTGGGCGGAGCTGTGGCGAGGAACGGCAGCTCGGCGGTGGGATCCGGCCAGGACGGGCCTGCAGGCAGCGGATCCGCGCGGGACTAGAGGCGGCACGACGAACTTGATGGCCGGCAGTGCCATGGGGCTCCTGTGCAGAGAACGAGAGAAACTTGAACGCAGGGAGCTAGAGAACCAAGAGAAAATGAACAAGAGGAGAGGGAGAAGAAGCATGGGCAGCAGGGAACTCATCTCCGGAAACAGCGGCGCTCCAAACGGCGGCGGTGGCGCTCATGGCTCCAGCGTGGAGGCCTCGGGCTCCTGGGACTTTGGTGGCCAACTGCTCGAGGCTGGAGATGGATGGCTGCTCGGGATCGAGCTCATCTCGATCTGGAGCTCGGGGATGGGGCTCCTGGCTGACGAGGGGAGCCAGGAGGCGGCGCGCGAGGTCGGGCTCCAGGAGGTGCTCGGATACCGCGGGAGGAGAGAAAGGGAGTGGAGCGATGGGTTCCTGGAGCTGCTGATACGGCTTGATGCGATGGTGGATCGGGCAGGTGTGCCGCTCGAGGAAGGTGGGTGGCGGCGCTGAGTTGGCTCGGGAAGGAATGAGGGGATCCCAAGGCAGGTCAGTGGCGGCGGGCAGGAGGATGGATGGGACAAGGGTCCTTAATTTTAGGGTTTGTCCAGATTTAGACTAGGAGTCTCTTAAATAAGAAAAGAGGAGGGGTTTAGGGTAGATTCGGACCCTTTGATCGAAATCGGGCGGTCGAGAAAAATATGTTAGGAAGTCCAATTAACAAAATGGAGACGTTTTGTAGATGTTTGGGGATGTTCCGGACACGACGATGACGACTGCTCGGGTCAGGTCCGGGACAATTTTCGGACGCGCGCGTGAGGAGGGCCGCGGGCTGACGAGAGAGGTTAGGTTGGACCTGGCGGTAGGTAGTGGGTTGTGTAGACGGTCTCGAGCTGAGAGAAAAGAAGAGAGGGAGGCCCGGCGACTGTTTCCGGAGACCGAAAACGTCCGACATTAGACCGGCTATACTGCCGCTATAGTAAAACGTTGGGGCGTCAAACGAACTCCGAATGCGATGAAATTTGGCAGGCGGCCTACTGACAACATAACAACACCGCATGCCAACTTTCAACCCATTCCGAGGACATTTTCCGGCCACTTATAAAATAATATTTCGGACGTGCCGCGGGCGCGTGCAAGTGTGTCTGGGCTCAGAACGGACAGTGGAGAGAACGGGGAACCCAAACGAATGCAAGTTTTGAAAACATGATGATGCAAAGCACATGATGACATGATAAGATGAACACGCAAGCAAATGACATGACAACGACAGCGAATAACTGGAAGACACCTGGCACCTCGGCCTCGGGGCGTCACAACACTCCACCTCTACGAGATCTAGAATGGCACCGGAGGGAAAACGAAAGAGAAAGAGAAGAGGTAAAACTAAGTTGCTTCTTTGACAAACGAGTGAAACCACGAACCTTGAAAAGGTTAAGCCATTTCGAGAAAAGAATACAACGGAGATGAACAAAGTTGAAAACACTCCGTTAGAAAAGAGGGACAAGTAAGAACAACTTCGAGCAGCACTCCGGTTGAGAGGTTATGCAAGACTTGATACGGTGAAAAGAACTTGAGCAGAAGACACGACACTCCGGTTAAACAAGATAGAGAAGGAATAAGACTGATATAATTTGGACAGCACTCCGACTGAGAAGGGAGGCAAAACTTGACAGAATGGGAAGAATTTGATAAGAGGGAATGACACTCCGGTTTAGCAGATAAGCACGAAAAGGAAAACATGATCTTCACAATTCGAGATGATGATTGAAAAGAGCAACAACACAATGCCTCCGGAACAAAAGAATAGAAGATGAATAATTGAAATAGGAGAATGGAGAAGAAAATGTCAACTTCTGCCACAAATGAGCTTGAAAAGCATCTTTAGGAGAAGGGTCGAGCGGAATTGTTGGAAAACCAACAACGAAAAGAGTAAGCTTGTAGTGGGCTTATGGAGAACATCTCAAAACTACGAGGTGAAATTCTGCCACTAACGGAAACGATAGATTGGATTGATAACAACAAGGAGACGAGAAACTTATTTCACCGGAAGGATAGAAGAAGAACTTGGGTCAATTATAAGCACCATAGATAGCAACAAACCTTAGGGAAGGCTTTAGGTGAAATATAACCCAAGATAATTTCAACGAATAGGTTGATGGATTTAATTATCTCATTCTTGACAACATGTGAATCATGAAAAATGAACTCAAATTATCAAAAATGACATAATACCATCTCCAATGATACGGAAGAAAGAAATTGCACTCCGGATAGCCAGATGAAGAAAACTTGAGCTTCTTAGAAAAGAATCTGGATGAACACTTGGTGAAGGAATTAAATCCTTGGTGAACCATCATGTAGAACCTTCATGAAGAACTCCGGTAACAAAAAGGATGATGAAGATGAAAGGAAAAGGCGGTTGAAAAACACAAGGTGAAGCCTTGCAATGATTTTGATGGATCTCCGTGACGAAAAAAATGAGAGAGCTCGGAACTCCAGGAAAAGAAAGATGAACAAATGAGATCAACAATTTTGATGAACCTCCGGAATAAGGAATTAATCACTTGGATGAACAAGAATAAGAATTAAGTTATGCGTATCCTTCACCAATTTAAATTGATGACAAGTAACGGATTTGACATAGTACTTATTCTCGTAGAAAGGATTAAGATAGATATTGCGCAAACTTGGAAAGGTCTTCGACGGTCCACCGGAAGGATTGAAACAACGAATAAATTGATATATTAACCAAGGAAGAGAAAACTCTTGAACGAACCACCGTAAGAATTAAAATGAACGAATAAAAGATAAAGAAACACCGGGAAGAATTAGTGAGTGAACGAAAATGTTTGCTAGGATTGAGATACATGAGAACGAAGAGATCAAGGATTGATTAGAGAATATTTGAATGATGCACCGGTAAGGTTTGAGAATGATAACTGGAAACTGAGAATGAATAAACCTGAAATGATGGACTCCGGATAATCAAACTGAGAAGACTCTTGAATAGCTCCGGATGGGTGAAAAGAATTCTGACAACAATAAAAAAACAATTATGAGAGGATGGCCGAGAATGGGGCAAGATTTAAAAGAAACTCTTCTTCGGTCATCAAAATCTGAGAATTACGACGATGAGAAACACCACCAAATTGTTGAGATACTCCGGAATAAAGTAGAAGGGAAAAGTTGAACCAACGATGAAAATAGTGTGAAAGATCTTGGAGAAGGCATACGACTGATGAAGAATCATTCTTACGTCAAACTTTGAAAGAATTTGAGAATAACTCCGGGAGAATAAGAAGGGTCAGGTAAGATCCTGGAAAAAGACCTGTGGGTTAGGGCCCACTCAAAAGAAACACCGTAGAACGATTTAAAAGAGAGAATGCAACAGTTGAATTAAAAGGCTTGAATGAGATAACAACCTCGAGAGAGTTTGAATGAAAACAAAGTGGAAACATGAATCTTCGAGATATCTTGAGCACTCCGGAACAATAAGATAGCGAGAGGTGAACGATTAAGAATTGCACCGGCATGAGAAAGCCTTGAAATGAGGAAAGGGATATGATCAACACCAAATCTTAATTTGAATCCACCGGAGAAGAAAATGAGTGAAGAGTGACGAACTTGAAGCTCCGTTAGAATCTTCCTGATAATCACCGGATAAGAATATTAAAAGAAAAGAAAGAAGAGACTTCACATCAATAAGATGGATACTTGATTAAGAAATCTGAGTCCTTGAAGAAACAAAGGGTGGATGGGCGGGAAAAACAAAGGCAACTTGGAGACGGATGAAACAAACACCGTTGAGAAGAAATGATAATTGATCTTGCTGATGTTGAAATGATCAGATCCACTTGAAGAGAAAACACGCCAGTGAAAAGGATTGACAAAACAATCTCGATTATGAAGAAGGATTGGTATTCACATAGGAATATGAGAACACCAGTTAGGAAAGGTATGGAATCAACACTTGACATTGAAGCAACTCGAATACCACAACTCAAGACAAAAACAAAGGATTGGCTTGCAGAATAAGCCAGAACAAACATATGATAGAGATTTCGTCCGAAGTTTTCGTGGTGGGGCCTACACGGGCTCGATCGTACATCACCATCATGTACAAGGCAGTGCACATGACATACGAAGCGTCCCCGAGTTGGCATAGCCAAGGATTCTTTAAGACACAATGAGACCACTGTAAAACCAACCGTGGATAGGTGGACCACTAGACGTCGAACCCCAATTTCATATCATACATCTGTCGGAAAGATATCCAAAGAGCTACTTAAATTCCCACCTATGAAACTCCCGAACCTTTCCGGTTATGCAATCAGGTGTTCGGGATACAGGGGAAGCATAATATCTCACCTAAAACTAGCAAATCCTACATCCAGCTGTATCCATCCTTCAACACATAACCAAGAAACCTTCGGAAATCGTCTACCTCAACCTTCGAAAAGCATCTGTTATACAAGTTATGGCAATACTCCCAAACTCCCGCCCCAGTACTGGGTGGCGTCGAGGTTATCTCACCAACGAACTGCATAAAAGAGATTTTCGATGTCGGCGTACTAAACTCAGGTATTCCAGAACTGCAACAATAAAATTATGACGACAACACCTCGGAGCTCAACTCCCCGGGACACTGCCACAAAACCCCTGACAGGAGGCACCAAGACAATGTTCTCGTCACAAAACCATCGGAACGATTCCAAGATACCCACGTGATCCTAAATTTTTTTTAGTGAAATTTGAGAAGAGAAGAGTCAAAACTCTACGTCAGGATGCCTCACCAGAGCGACGAAGGGACTGGGGAGTAAAAAGAATTCCTAACTCTCTGATATATAATTCCTAAATGACTCAAAACATTTTTCTAGACTCAACAACGGCTGCTAATAATGATCAAGCAGTGGGGGCTCCTAAGGTCGGGGAAGGCTCTGATTACCAACTTGTAACGCCCTCGATGCGGCTATATCTCCCACGTGTCGAAGCACGACTTAGAGGCATAACCGCATTGAAAGCAATGTCGCAAGTGAGGTAATCTTCACACAACCCATGTAATACATGAGGGAAAGAGATACATAGTTGGCTTACAATCGCCACTTCACACAATTACATGAATAAAGCATTACAACATCCAAATACAATCAAGGTCCGACTAGGGAACCAAAATAAAAGAAGAACCCCAAAAGCGACAAGGTCCCCGATCGACCCCAACTGGGCTCCACTACTGATCAACTAGAACGAAACAGCATAAAGGACAAGATCTTCATCGAGCTCCTCCTGAGCTTGGTTGCGTCATCTGCACGGACTCATCGGCACCTGCAAGCTGGTTTTGGAAGTATCTGTGAGTCACGGGGACTCAGCAATCTCACACTCTCGCGATCAAGACTATTTAAGCTTATGGGTAAGCAAAAAGGTATGAGGTGGAGCTACAGCAAGCGACTAGCATATATGGTGGCTAACATACACAAATGAGAGCGAGAAGCGAAGGCAAAGCACGGTCGATAAAAGTATGATCAAGAAGTGATCCTAAAACAACCTACGTCAAGCATAACTCCAACACCGTGTTCACTTCCCGGACTCTGCCGGAAAGAGACCATCACGGTAACACACGCTATTGAGGCATTTTAATTAAGGTCAACTTCATGTTTTCTACAACCGGACATTAACAAATTCCCATCTGCCCATAACCGCGGGCACGGCTTTCGAAAGTTCAAATCCCTGCAGGGGTGTCCCAACTTAGCCCATCACAAGCTCTCACGGTCAACGAAGGATATTCCTTCTAGCGGGAAGACCCGATCAGACTCGGAATCCCGGTTACAAGACATTTCGACAATGGTAAAACTAAACCAGCAACACCGCCCAAATGTGCCGACAAATCCCGATAGGAGCTGCACATATCTCGTTCTCAGGGCACACTCAGATGAGCTCTCCATACAACTAAAACCAAATCTTGAGTTTCCCCGAGGGGGCGCTGCACAGGACTCTAGTTTGGACCAACACTCAGAGGAGCACTGGCCCAGGGGGGTTAAAATAATGATGACCCTTGAGTCCGCAAAACCCAAGGGAAAAAGGCTAGGTGGCAAATGGTAAAACCAATGTTGGGCATTGCTGGAAGAGTTTTATTCAAGGCGAACTGTCAAGGGGTTCCCATTATTACCCAACCGCATAAGGAACGCAAAATCCGGGAACATAACACCGATATGATGGAAACTAGGGCGGCAAGAGTGGAACAAAACACCAGGCATAAGGCCGAGCCTTCCACCCTTTACCAAGTATATAGATGTATTAATTAAATAAGGTATATTGTGATATCCCAACAAGTAAACATGTTCCAACAAGGAACAACATCTCCATGTTCCAACAAGGAACAACTTCAATCTTCACCTGCAACTAACAACGTTATAAGAGGGGCTGAGCAAAGCGGTAACATAGCCAATCAACGGTTTGCTGGGACAAGGTGGGTTGGAGGCTTGGTTCAACAATATAGGAGGCATGATAAGCAAGTGGTAGGTATCACAGCATAGGCATAGCAAAAGAGCGAGCATCTAGCAAGCAAAGATAGAAGTGATTTCGAGGGTATGATCATCTTGCCTGAAATCCCGCAAGGAAGAAGAACGAGTCCATGAAGACGACAAACAGACGTAGTCGAACGAATCCTCACAACACGACGTCACCGGATACAACCCGAAGAAGCACACCGGAAAGAAGCAAACAACATAGTAAACAAGCACCACATAAGCATGGCATGATGCACAAACAATTATGATGCATGTCCGGTTTAATGAAGCATGGCATGTCAAAATGCACAAACAATCCTACAAATTAAGTGGAGCTCAATATGCAAAGAGTTGCATATTGACGAAACACCACGACAAGCTATTTAGTTCGATCTCGTTTATGTACCCAACAATATTAAATGTTGTTAAACATGGCAAGAGGGGCAACATGAAAACTACCTATCTAGTCAAGGTTAAATGAGGCCGGAAGCAACGAACAACAATTCCGGAAACTCCTCATGAGCATATTATAGATTTGGTACTGTTCTGCCCTAAACATAATTTTAGAGTTGTTAAACATGCAAAGTGAAGCCACCATGTTAAACTAGGCATTTTTCTACCCCATTTACATATAAAGTTTGTTAGATTTGGAGCTACGGTTGAATAGTTATGAATTAAATCATTTTAACATGGCATAGGAGTAAATTTAACCAAACAGCATTTTAGACATTTTAAACATGGATGAAAATGACATATTATGAAACTAGACAAAATTCTAAGCAAGTTTCATATATAATTTATTTAGATCCGATGCACGGTTGTGAAGTTATTAAATGCATGAAACTAGGGGGTTTTCTGTAAAACTGCAATTCCCTGGAAATTAGCTAAATTCACAGAGACTAGAAAAAAAACATCCACGGGCTGAAACTGGTGCAAGTCTGGGCCAACGGGAAAAAAGGACGCTGCTAGGGGGCGGCGTCTCACCATGGGCCAAGGCCCAGCTAGCAGAGCAGCAGCAAGCCAGCAAGATCTGGCGAAGAGGAGGCAGGCTGGGCCTGGCTGGCGATGCGGGTCAGCGAGGCAGGACTGGTCAACGCGAGCGGGCGAGGCACTCGTCCTCTGGGCGACGCAGAGCTGCGGGCGGTGCCTGGAACAAAGCTCCGGCGAGCGAGGCGAAGGGGCGGCGACGCGAGGGACTTGACGCGGGCTCCCGGCGACTCCAGGCGACGAAGGGCGACGAGGAGTAGGGCGCGAGGCGAGAGGACGGCGTGAGGATGCCGGCGAGCTCGTTCGCCTATGACGAGAGGAAGCAGGCGCAGCAGGACTTGCAGCGTCGTGGACCTCCAGGAAGAAGATGGCGGCGACTGGGCGGAGCTGTGGCGAGGAACGGCAGCTCGGCGGTGGGATCCATCCAGGACGGGCCTACAGGCAGAGGATCCGCGCGGGACTGGAGGCGACGCGACAAACTTGATGGCCGGCAGTGCCATGGGGCTCCTGTGCATAGAACGAGAGAAACTTGAACGCAGGGAGCTAGAGAACCAAGAGAAAACGAACGAGAGGAGAGGGAGAAGAAGCATGGGCAGAAGGGCACTCATCTCCGGAAACGACGGCACTCCAAACGGCGGCGGTGGCGCTCGTGGCTCCAGCGTGGAGGCCTCGGGCTCCTGGGACTTCAGTGGCCAACTGCTCGAGGCTAGAGATAGATGGCTGCTCAGGATCGAGCTCATCTCGATCTGGAGCTCGGGGATGGGGCTCCTGGCTGACGAGGGGAGCCAAGAGGTGGCGCGCGAGGTTGGGCTCCAGGAGGTGCTCGGACACCGCGGGAGGAGAGAAAGGGAGTGGAGCGATGGGTTCCTGGAGCTGCTAATACGGCTTGATGCGGTAGTGGATCGGGCAGGCGTGCCGCTCGAGGAAGGTGGGTGGCGGCGCTGAGTTGGCTCGGGAAGGAATGAGGGGATCCCAAGGCAGGTCGGTGGCGGCGGGCAGGAGGATGATGGGACAAGGGTCCTTAATTTTAGGGTTTGTCCAGACTTAGACTAGGAGTCTCTTAAATAAGAAAAGAGGAGGGGTTTAGGGTAGATTCGGACCCTCTGATCGAAATCGGGCGGTCGAGAAAAATATGTTAGGAAGTCCAATTAACAAAAT
The DNA here is from genome assembly GCF_018294505.1 of Triticum aestivum. NCBI lineage: Eukaryota > Viridiplantae > Streptophyta > Magnoliopsida > Poales > Poaceae > Triticum > Triticum aestivum. The sequence goes on from NC_057797.1 coordinate 105,762,836, forward strand.
GGAGACGTTTTGTAGATGCTTGGGGATGTTCCAGACACGACGGTGATGACTGCTCGGGTCGAGTCCGGGACAATTTTCGGACGCGCGCGTGAGGAGGGCCGCAGGCTGATGAGAGAGGTTAGGTTGGACCTGGCGGTAGGTAGTGGGCTGTGTAGACGGTCTCGAGCTGAGAGAAAGGAAGAGAGGGAGGCCCGGCGACTGTTTCCGGAGACCGAAAATGTCCGACGTTAGACTGGCTATACTGCCGCTATAGTTAAACGTTGGGGCGTCAAACGAACTCCGAATGCGATGAAATTTGGCAGGCGGCCTACTGACAACATAACGACACCGCATGCCAACTTTCAACCCATTCCGAGGACATTTTCCGGCCACTTATAAAATAATATTTCGGACGTGCCGCGGGCGCGTGCAAGTGTGTCTGGGCTCAGAACGGACAGCGGAGAGAACGGGGAACCCGGACGAATGCAAGTTTTGAAAACATGATGATGCAAAGCACATGATGACATGATAAGATGCAACACGCAAGCAAATGACATGATAACGACAGCGAATAACTGGAAGACACCTGGCACCTCGGCCTCGGGGCATCATAACTGAAGTGCTCAAGTTCTCTAGCAAATGACAGTATATCATGAGCTTGCTCAACCACGGAGCGCTCTTCAGTCATCCTGTAATCATAGAATTGCTCCATGATGTACAGCTCACTGCCAGCATCCGAGACCCCAAACTTGGCCTCGAGTGCATCCCACATATCTTTTCCATTATCAATTGATGCATCAACTATGTTCTCACCAAGAACACTCAAGAGAGCAGCCTTAAACAGAGTATCCATTTTCTGAAAAGCTTGTGCCTCTTGAGCATCAAGCTCTCCTTCAGGTTTGCCGAGAGTGGCGTCATAGCAACTCATGGTTTGAAACCATAAGACTGCTCTCACGCGCCACCTCTTATAGTGGATACCCTCAAACATAGGAGGTCTCATGGAAGCAGCAAAACCACTTGGGGTAAATTGCCTATAATAAGGTTTTTGGATTGTTGGAAATATGAGCAATTTACCAAATGATTTTATTAACAGAAATACTAGATAAAGCATGACTAATATAGAAGAGATAAAACAAGTCATGCGTTCTAACAGAGAGAAGGTAAATAGCTTCTGCATATATGAACCGTAGCCTATCATATCTAAAGCAGACAGTATAGCAAGTAGCATATATGAAGTAGAACCTAACATGTGTAGGACAAGGACTAGAACAAGGAACTGCGGCAGAACCTTTAACAGGAAAGACAAGAACACGCACGGGACAGCAGCAGCAGAAGCGCTGGACTTGGGGTCGGTGTCCTCGCCTGCCATGTCGTCGAGGAGGTCATGGACGTCGGGGAAGAAGTCGTCGTCGGGGAAGTAGTCGTCGGTGACCGGATCATCCATGATGAAGCAGCCAGTAGTCACCCTGAGCGCTCCCCAAAAACCTTATCACCCTTCTCCCATACATGACTCAAAAGGTGCGGTTTCAGAGGCCTACTGTCCTGACCTACGGTGCACGCCGCAAGCCGGGATGGGGAAGATCGTAGCAGCAGCGCAGTGCTGAAGAACTTTGTGGCGAGAGGAAGGGGATCTTCTGGTGTGTCACTCTGGAGAGGAGCGACCTCTCTTATATAGGCATAGGAGAAGGACGCGAAGAGGCTGCGGTGGGAGGTGAAGCAACAAAGGGAGACGAAGCGAACAGGCAGCGGCTGAAGAGGCGCGTCATTCGAATTCAGTGTCCACCACAGAAAAACGTTTCAACTCCCACGTGACCTTTCATATACCCGTCGTGCGTGGAAAAAATTTAGACATCGGCTTGGCTCATTCCCGCAACCCGCGGCGCGTCATGACGAGGCGTGGCATGGCGTGGTGAGGCGAGCGGCGGAGGAGGAGCGCGCGTGGATGTCCCTCTTGTTCTCATGCTCATACATGTGGGGAAAGAACCTCCCTTATAAAGAGGTCCAACTCCTTCTAAACTAGCAATGTGGGACTAAACTTTTGTTCCACCTCTTGCCTTGCACAAATGGGCTGCGTGGGCCTCTAGGATTTATTAGGAATTTCTGAAACTCCTATTGGGCTTGGCCCAAAATAGACAAAATTCCAGCAATCCCCCACCAGATCCTAGAGGCACACAAAAATTTGCCTTTGGTTCCAAAACACTGTTTATTCCGGTACTGCAGTGGAGACTGTTAAGTTGAACTTCCACCTAGAACTCTATGCTACACTAGTAAGCAACTTGAACAGTGGACTGGGCCTTGAACTGCAAGTTTTCTGCGAATCTAGGTTCACATAAAGCCTTGACCGATACGTGGCTACCGTGGGTCTTCCCCGCGGGTGGAGCTTATGCATCATACTCCGTGGCCTTTCATGAGTTTATTAGAGAGAACCCTACTCTCATAGATTGCGACGTTTGACAATCAGACTCATATAGGTGTGTTCTTCAAAAGATGTTCTACAGGATAACATCTCTGCTTAAATAAGCCACTTAGAACACATTAAGATATACATCAACCTGCCATGCAGATAAGGAGAGTATTGCATCTTCATGGAGTGGTATTGTGAATAGTAAGGATACTCTCCTCTCAGTTGACCAACAGCTTGTCTTTCACATCTAATTCACGGGATCTCCGATCACAAAGAATAGGTTACCACTGTGAACAACTCATATTGTGGGTCTCATACCCATCTCCCTCGATGCATTATGTATCACATTACGTGATAGACCCTTAGTAAGAGGATCTGCCAGATTTTTAGACGTTTGGATATAATCCAATGCAATAACTCCGGAGTTTTTCATTTTCCTGACAGACTTTAACCTTCTCTGAATGTGTCTTGATGACTTCATGTTATCCTTTGAGCTGCTCACTTTCATTATCACAGTTTGATTGTCGCAGTTCATAAGGATACCCAGTACAGGTTTCTCAACAACCGGTAAGTCATTCAAGAGCCGACGAAGCCAATCTGCTTCGACCGTAGCTGTATCTAGTGTTGTGAGTTCTGCTTCCATTGTTGACCTCATTAAGATGGTCTGCTTGCAAGACTTCCAAGAAACAGCGCCACCTCCATGAGTGAATACATAACCGCTCGTGGCCTTTATCTCATCAGCATCTGAGATCCAGTTTGAGTCACTATACCCTTCAAGCACCTTTGGATGCCCAGTGTAGTGAATTCCATAATTTGCAGTGCCTTTCAAATAACGCAAAACTCTCTCTAGAGCTTTCCAATGCACATCTCCTGGTTTTGAAACAAACCGACTCAGTTTGCTAACAGCAAAAGAGATGTTAGGTCTTGTAGCACTGGCTAAGTACATAAGCGAGCCAATAATCTGAGAATACTTCAATTGGTCTCTAGCAATTATTCGATTCTTTCGAAGCAACACACTAGCATCATATGGTGTTGGAGAGGGCTTGCAGTCACTATAGCCAAAGCGACTCAACATCTTTTCCACATAGTGAGATTGAAGCAATGTAATCCAACCATCATCGTCTTTCAACAACTTGATGTTCAGAATGACATCATCCACTCCTAAATCCTTCATCTCAAAACAACGAGATAGGAAATCCTTGACCTCCTTAATAACATTCAGATTGGTTCTGAGAATCAGTATGTCATCAACATACAAGCACAGGATAACTCCCTCGCCCCCACCATGGCGATAGTACACACATTTGTCAGCTTCGTTCACAACAAAGCCTGCAGCTGTTAAAGTTCTTTCAAACTTCTCATGCCACTGTTTGGGTGCTTGCTTAAGTCCGTACAAATACTTCAGCAACTTGCACACTTTCCCTTCCTGACCATCTAGTACATGTTGGGGAACGTTGCAGAAAATTAAAATTTTTCCTACGGTTTCACCAAGATCCATCTATGAGTTCATCTAAGCAACGAGTCAAGGGAGAGAGTTTGCATCTACATACCACTTGTAGATCGAGTGCGGAAGCTTTCAAGGGGATGGTGATGAGGGAGTCATACTCGCCGTGATTCGGATCACCGACGACCAAGTGCTGAAAGGACAGCACCTCCGCGTTCAACACACGTACGGTACGGGCGACGTCTCCTCCGTCTTGATCCAGCAAGGAGAAAGGAGAGGTTGAGGAAGACAGCTCCAATGGCAGCACGACAGCGTGGTGCAGTTGGTGCAGCAGTACTCGGACAGAGCTTCGCCAAGCACGTACGGAGGAGGAGAGGTGTTGGGGAGGGGAGGGGCTGCGCCTTGGCTTGTGTTGAGCAGCCCTCCCCTCACCCCTCTATATATAAGAGGGGAGGGGCAAGGGGGCCGGCCCTCTAGGGGAAACCCTAGAGGGGGGCGGCGGCCAAAGGGAGGGAAAGGGTGGCTTGCCCCCCAAGCTAGGGGGGCGCCCCCTTTAGGGTTTCCCCTCCCCTTGCCCTAGCCGCATGGGCCTAGGTGGGGAGGTGCGCCCAGCCCACTAGGGGCTGGCTCCTCTCCCACACAGCCCATGTGGCCCCCCGGGAGGGGTGGCCCCACCCGGTGGACCCCCGGAACCCTTCCGGTGGCCCGGTACAATACCGGTATGCCACCGAAACTTTCCGGTGTCCGTTTAACCACTTTCCTTATATAAATCTTTACCTCCGGACCATTCCGGAACTCCTCGTGACGTCCGGGATCTCATCCGGGACTCCGAACAACATTCGGTAATCACATACTTGTCTTCCTGATAACCCTAGCGTCACCGAACCTTAAGTGTGTAGACCCTACGGGTTCGGGAGACATGCAGACATGACCGAGACGACCTCAGGTCAATAACCAACAGCGGGATCTGGATACCCATGTTGGCTCCCACATGCTCCTCGATGTTGTCATCGGATGAACCACGATGTCGAGGATTCGATCAAACCCCGTATGCAATTCCCTTTGTCAATCGGTACGTTACATGCCCGAGACTCGATCGTCGGTATCCCAATACCTCGTTCAGTCTCGTTACCGGCAAGTCACTTTACTCGTACCGTAATGCATGATCCCGTGACCAAACACTTGGTCACCTTGAGCTCATTGTGATGATGCATTACCGAGTGGGCCCAGAGATACCTCTCCGTCATACGGAGTGACAAATCCCAGTCTCGATCCGTGTCAACCCAACAGACACTTTCGGAGATACCTGTAATGCACCTTTATAGTCACCCAGTTACGTTGTGACGTTTGGTACACCCAAAGCACTCTTACGGTATCCGGGAGTTACACGATCTCATGGTCTAAGGAAGAGATACTTGACATTGGAAAAGCTCTAGCAAACGAACTACACGATCTTGTGCTATGCTTAGGATTGGGTCTTGTCCATCACATCATTCTCCTAATGATGTGATCCCGTTATCAACGACATCCAATGTCCATAGCCAGGAAACCATGACTATCTGTTGATCACAACGAGCTAGTCAACTAGAGGCTCACTAGGGACATATTGTGGTCTATGTATTCACACGTGTATTACGATTTCCGGATAATACATTATAGCATGAATAAAAGACTATTATCATGAACAAAGAAATATAATAATAACACTTTTATTATTGCCTCTAGGGCATATTTCCAACAGTCTCCCACTTGCACTAGAGTCAATAATCTAGTTACATTGTGATGAATCGAACACCCATAGAGTTCTGGTGTTGATCATGTTTCGCTCGCGAGAGAGGTTTAGTCAACGGATCTGCGACATTCAGATCCGTATGTACTTTGCAAATTTCTATGTCTCCATCTTGAACATTTCACGGATGGAGTTGAAACGACGCTTGATGTGCCTGGTCTTCTTGTGAAATCTGGGCTCCTTCGCAAGGGCAATAGCTCCAGTATTGTCACAGAAAAGTTTGATCGGCCCCGACGCATTGGGTATGACTCCTAGGTCGGTGATGAACTCCTTCACCCAAATAGCTTCATGCGCTGCCTCCGAGGCTGCCATGTACTCCGCTTCACATGTAGATCCCGCCACGACGCTCTGCTTGCAGCTGCACCAGCTTACTGCTCCACCATTCAACATATACACGTATCCGGTTTGTGACTTAGAGTCATCCAGATCTGTGTCGAAGCTAGCGTCGACGTAACCCTTTACGACGAGCTCTTCGTCACCTCCATAAACGAGAAACATGTCCTTTGTCCTTTTCAGGTACTTCAGGATATTCTTGACCGCTGTCCAGTGTTCCTTGCCGGGATTACTTTGGTACCTTCCTACCAAACTTACGGCAAGGTTTACATCAGGTCTGGTACACAGCATGGCATACATAATAGATCCTATGGCTGAAGCATAGGGGATGACACTCATCTCTTCTATATCTTTTGCCGTGGTCGGGCATTGAGCCGAGCTCAATCTCACACCTTGCAATACAGGCAAGAACCCCTTCTTGGACTGATCCATTTTGAACTTCTTCAAAATTTTATCAAGGTATGTGCTTTGTGAAAGACCTATGAGGCGTCTCGATCTATTTCTATAGATCTTGATGCCTAATATATAAGCAGCTTCTCCAAGGTCCTTCATTGAAAAACACTTATTCAAGTAGGCCTTAATGCTGTCCAAAATTCTATATCATTTCCCATCAAAAGTATGTCATCTACATATAATATGAGAAATGCTACAGAGCTCCCACTCACTTTCTTGTAAACGCAGGCTTCTCCATAAGTCTGCATAAACCCAAACGCTTTGATCATCTCATCAAAGCGAATATTCCAACTCCGAGATGCTTGCACCAGCCCATAAATGGATCGCTGGAGCTTGCATACTTTGTTAGCGTTCTTAGGATCGACAAAACCTTCCGGCTGCATCATATACAGTTCTTCCTTAAGATAACCGTTAAGGAATGCCGTTTTGACGTCCATCTGCCATATCTCATAATCATAGTATGCGGCAATTGCTAACATGATTCGGACGGACTTAAGCTTCGCTACGGGAGAGAAAGTCTCATCGTAGTCAATCCCTTGAACTTGCCGATAACCCTTAGCGACAAGTCGAGCTTTATAGATGGTAACATTACCATCTGCGTCCGTCTTCTTCTTAAAGATCCATTTGTTTTCTATCGCTCGCCGATCATCGGGCAAGTCAGTCAAAGTCCATACTTTGTTTTCATACATGGATTCTATCTCGGATTTCATGGCTTCTAGCCATTTGTTGGAATCTGGGCCCGCCATCGCTTCTTCATAGTTCGAAGGTTCACCGTTGTCTAACAACATGATTTCCAGGACAGGGTTGCCGTACCACTCTGGTGCGGAACGTGTCCTTGTGGACCTACGAAGTTCAGTAGCAACTTGATCCGAAGTACTTTGATCATCATCATTATTTTCCTCTTCAGTTGGTGTAGGCATCACAGGAACATTTTCTTGAGCTGCACTACTTTCCCGTTCAAGAGGTAGTACTTCATCGAGTTCTACTTTCCTCCCACTTACTTCTTTCGAGAGAAACTCTTTTTCCAGAAAGGATCCGTTCTTGGCAACAAAGATCTTGCCCTCGGATCTTAAGTAGAAGGTATACCCAATGGTTTCCTTAGGGTATCCTATGAAGACGCATTTTTCCGACTTGGGTTCGAGCTTTTCAGGTTGAAGTTTCTTGACATAAGCATCGCATCCCCAAACTTTTAGAAACGACAGCTTAGGTTTCTTCCCAAACCACAATTCATACGGTGTCGTCTCAACGGATTTAGACGGTGCCCTATTTAAAGTGAATGTAGCTGTCTCTAGAGCGTATCCCCAAAATGATAGTGGTAAATCGGTAAGAGACATCATAGACCGCACCATATCTAATAGAGTGCGATTACGACGTTCGGACACACCGTTACGCTGAGGTGTTCCAGGCGGCGTGAGTTGTGAAACGATTCCACATTTCTTAAGTGTGTACCAAATTCGTGACTTAAGTATTCTCCTCCACGATCTGATCGTAGGAATTTTATCTTTCGGTCACGTTGATTCTCTACCTCATTCTGAAATTCCTTGAACTTTTCAAAGGTCTCAGACTTGTGTTTCATTAAGTAGACATACCCATATCTACTCAAGTCATCAGTGAGAGTGAGAACATAACGATATCCTCCGCGAGCCTCAACACTCATTGGACCGCACACATCGGTATGTATGATTTCCAACAAGTTGGTTGCTCGCTCCATTGTTCCGGAGAACGGAGTCTTGGTCATCTTGCCCATGAGGCATGGTTCGCATGTGTCAAATGATTCATAATCGAGAGACTCTAAAAGTCCATCAGCATGGAGCTTCTTCATGCGCTTGACACCAATGTGACCAAGGCGGCAGTGCCACAAGTATGTGGGACTATCGTTATCAACTTTACATCTTTTGGTATTCACGCTATGAATATGTGTAGTATTACGCTCGAGATTCATTAAGAATAAACCATTGACCATCGGAGCATGACCATAAAACATATCTCTCATATAAATCGAACAACCATTATTCTCAGACTTAAATGAGTAGCCATCTCGTATTAAACGAGATCCAGATACAATGTTCATGCTCAAACTTGGCACTAAATAACAATTATTAAGGTTCAAAACTAATCCCGTGGGTAAATGTAGAGGTAGCGTGCCGACGGCGATCACATCGACTCTGGAACCATTCCCGACGCGCATCGTCACCTCGTCCTTCGCCAGTCTCCGCTTATTCCGCAGCCCCTGCTGTGAGTTACAAATATGAGCAACGGCACCGGTATCAAATACCCAGGAGTTACTACGAGTACTGGTAAGGTACACATCAATTACATGTATATCAAATATACCTTTAGTGTTGCCGGCCTTCTTATCCGCTAAGTATTTGGGGCAGTTCCGCTTCCAGTGACCCTTCCCCTTGCAATAAAAGCACTCAGTCTCAGGCTTGGGTCCATTCTTTGACTTCTTCCCGGCAACTGGCTTACCGGGCGCGGCAACCTCCTTGCCGTCCTTCTTGAAGTTCTTCTTACCCTTGCCCTTCTTGAACTTAGTGGTCTTATTGACCATCAACACTTGATGTTCTTTCTTGATTTCAACCTCTGCTGACTTCAGCATAGAAAATACTTCAGGAATGGTCTTTACCATCCCCTGCATATTGTAGTTCATCACAAAGCTCTTGTAGCTTGGTGGGAGCGACTGAAGGATTCTGTCAATGACTGCCTCATCAGGGAGGTTAATATTCAGCTGGGTCATACGGTTGTGCAACCCAGACATCTTGAGTATGTGCTCACTGACAGAACTATTTTCCTCCATCTTACAACTATAGAACTTGTCGGAGATGTCATATCTCTCGACCCGGGCGTGAGCTTGGAAAACTAGTTTCAGCTCTTCGAACATCTCATATGCTCCGTGATGCTCAAAACGCTTTTGGAGCCCCGGTTCTAAGCTGTAAAGCATGCCGCACTGAACGAGGGAGTAATCATCAGCACGAGACTGCCAAGCATTCATAATGTCTTGGTTCTCTGGGACGGGAGCGTCACCTAGCGGTCCTTCTAGGACATATTGTTTCCTGGCAGCTATGAGGATGATCCTCAGGTTCCGGACCCAGTCCGTATAGTTGCTGCCATCATCTTTCAGCTTGGTTTTCTCTAGGAACGCGTTGAAGTTCAAGTTGACATGAGCGTTGGCCATTTGATCTACAAGACATATTTGCAAAAGGTTTTAGACTAAGTTCATGATAATTAAGTTCATCTAATCAAATTATTGAATGAACTCCCACTCAGATTAGACATCCCTCTAGTCATCTAAGTGTTACACGATCCGAGTCGACTAGGCCGTGTCCGATCATCACGTGAGACGGACTAGTCATCGTCGGTGAACATTCTCATGTTGATCGTATCTTCCATACGACTCGTGTTCGACCTTTCGGTCTCCGTGTTCCGAGGCCATGTCTGTACATGCTAGGCTCGTCAAGTTAACCCTAAGTGTTTTTGCATGTGTAAAACTGTCTTACACCCGTTGTATGTGAACGTAAGGATCTATCACACCCGATCATCACGTGGTGCTTCGAAACGACGAACTTTAGCAACGGTGCACAGTTAGGGGGAACACTTTCTTGAAATTGTTATAAGGGATCATCTTATTTACTACCGTCGATCTAAGTAAACAAGATGCATAAACATAATAAACATCACATGCAATTATATAAAGTAGTGACATGATATGGCCAATATCATATAGCTCCTTTGATCTTCATCTTCGGGGCTCCATGATCATCTTGTCACCGGCATGACACCATGATCTCCATCATCATGATCTCCATCATCGTGTCTTCATGAAGTTGTCACGCCAACGACTACTTCTACTTCTATGACTAACGCGTTTAGCAATAAAGTAAAGTAGTTTACATGGCGTTCTTCAATGACACGCAGGTCATACAAAAATAAAGACAACTCCTATGGCTCCTGCCGGTTGTCATACTCATCGACATGCAAGTCGTGATTCCTATTACAAGAACATGATCTCATACATCACAATATATCATTCATCATTCATCACAACTTCTGGCCATATCACATCACATGACAATTGCTGCAAAAACAAGTTAGACGTCCTCTAATTGTTGTTGCATCTTTTACGTGGCTGCAATTGGGTTCTAGCAAGAACGTTTTCTTACCTACGAATAACCACAACGTGATCTTGTCAACTTCTATTTACCCTTCATAAGGACCCTTTTCATCGAATCCGCTCCAACTAAAGTGGGAGAGACAGACACCCGCCAGCCACCTTATGCAACTAGTGCATGTCAGTCGGTGGAACCGGTCTCACGTAAGCGTACGTGTAAGGTTGGTCCGGGCCGCTTCATCCCACAATACCGCTGAAGCAAGATAAGACTAGTAGTGGCAAGCAAGTTGAAAAGATCCACGCCCACAACAAAATTGTGTTCTACTCGTGCAATAGAGAACTACACATAGACCTAGCTCATGATGCCACTGTTGGGGAACGTTGCAGAAAATTAAAATTTTTCCTACGGTTTCACCAAGATCCATCTATGAGTTCATCTAAGCAATGAGTCAAGGGAGAGAGTTTGCATCTACATACCACTTGTAGATCGAGTGCGGAAGCTTTCAAGGGGATGGTGATGAGGGAGTCGTACTCGCCGTGATTCGGATCACCGACGACCAAGTGCTGAAAGGATAGCACCTCCGCGTTTAACACACGTATGGTACGGGCGACGTCTCCTCCGTCTTGATCCAGCAAGGAGGAAGGAGAGGTTGAGGAAGACAGCTCCAATGGCAGCACGACGGCGTGGTGCAGTTGGTGCAGCAGTACTCGGACAGAGCTTCGCCAAGCACGTACGGAGGAGGAGAGGTGTTGGGGAGGGGAGGGGCTGCGCCTTGGCTTGTGTTGAGCAGCCCTCCCCTCACCCCTCTATATATAAGAGGAGAGGGGCAAGGGGGCCGGCCCTCTAGGGGAAACCCTAGAGGGGGGCGGCGGTCAAAGGGAGAGGGAAAAGGGTGGCTTGCCCCCCAAGCTAGGGGGCGCCCCCTTTAGGGTTTCCCCTCCCCTTGCCCTAGCCGCATGGGCCTAGGTGGGGAGGCACGCCCAGCCCACTAGGGGCTGGCTCCCTCTCCCACGCAGCCCATGTGGCCCCCCGGGAGGGGTGGCCCCACCCGGTGGACCCCCGGAACCCTTCCGGTGGCCCCGGTACAATACCGGTATGCCACCGAAACTTTCCGGTGTCCGTTTAACCACTTTCCTTATATAAATCTTTACCTCCAGACCATTCCGGAACTCCTCGTGACGTCCGGGATCTCATACGGGACTCCGAAAAACATTCGGTAATCACATACTTGTCTTCCTGATAACCCTAGCGTCACCAAACCTTAAGTGTGTAGACCCTACGGGTTCGGGAGACATGCAGACATGACCGAGACGACCTCAGGTCAATAACCAACAGCGGGATCTGGATACCCATGTTGTCTCCCACATGCTCCTCGATGTTGTCATCGGATGAACCACGATGTCGAGGATTCGATCAAACCCCGTATGCAATTCCCTTTGTCAATCGGTACGTTACATGCCCGAGACTCGATCGTCGGTATCCCAATACCTTGTTCAGTCTCGTTACCGGCAAGTCACTTTACTCGTACTGTAATGCATGATCCCGTGACCAAACACTTGGTCACCTTGAGCTCATTGTGATGATGCATTACCGAGTGGGCCCAGAGATACCTCTCCGTCATACGGAGTGACAAATCCCAGTCTCAATCCGTGTCAACCCAACAGACACTTTCGGAGATACCTGTAATGCACCTTTATAGTCACCCAGTTACGTTGTGACGTTTGGTACACCCAAAGCACTCTTACGGTATCCGGGAGTTACACGATCTCATGGTCTAAGGAAGAGATACTTGACATTGAAAAAGCTCTAGCAAAACGAACTACACGATCTTGTGCTATGCTTAATATTGGGTCTTGTCCATCACATCATTCTCCTAATGATGTGATCCCGTTATCAACGACATCCAATGTCCATAGCCAGGAAACCATGACTATCTGTTGATCACAATGAGCTAGTCAACTAGAGGCTCACTAGGGACATATTGTGGTCTATGTATTCACACGTGTATTATGATTTCCGGATAATACAGTTATAGCATGAATAAAAGACTATTATCATGAACAAAGAAATATAATAATAACACTTTTATTATTGCCTCTAGGGCATATTTCCAACAGTACAAACCCATCTGGTTGTTCCATATAAATTTCCTCGTCCAACTATCCATTTAGGAAAGCAGTCTTAACATCCATTTGATGAACGAGAAGACCATGCGAGGCAGCTAGTGAAAGTAGAACTCGAATAGTGGTCAGTCGAGCCACAGGTGAGTAAGTATCAAAGAAGTCTTCACCTTCCTTTTGGGTATAACCCTTAGCCACGAGCCGAGCCTTGTACTTTTCAATAGTACCATTAGGCCTAAGCTTCTTCTTGAATACCCATTTGCATCCTATAGGTTTGCACCCATAAGGACGATCAGTTATCTCCCAAGTTTCATTTACCAAGATGGAATCCATCTTGCTACGAACCGCTTCCTTCCAGTAGTCAGCATCTTCAGATGCATAGGCCTCTGAAATAGAACTGGGAGTGTCATCTATGAGGTACAAAAGAAAATCATCACCAAAGACTTTGAAGTCCTCTGTCTCTTGCTCCTAATAGGAACTTCATTGTTCTCCTCCACAGGACTTTCAAAGTGTTCCATCGAAATTGTGGGTTCGGTAATTGTAACTGGTTCCTGATTCGATGAACTAGGCATCTCCTAATTAGATGAGGTAGCCATATCCTTCATGGGAAAGATATCTTCAAAGAAAGTCGCATCATTCGTCTCCTTGATCGTACCGACATGCATGTCAGGTACCTCAGATTTTACAACCAAGAATCTATAGCCAATGCTATGAAAAGCATATCCCAGGAAAACACAATCCACAGTCTTTGGTCCAAGCTTCCGCTTCTTTGAAATTGGAGCATTGACTTTCGCCAAACAACCCTTGACGGTGGTGAAACTAGGGATTAAGTTCAACTTCGCTAGTCGCGACATGCAACCAAAGTTAACATGACAAAGACGCGAATGCCTCACATTGGATTCACTATTGTTGCAAATATGATTAACAACTTTATTGCAAACGTCTGATAAGGATAAATGAAACAAGCCTCCTGACTCATAGCCTTTACCAACAAAGGTTCCATACTTGGATATTACAAATTTATTCGACTCAAAGACAAGCTTGTAGCCATCTCTACACAGAAGAGATCCGCTAACAAGATTTTTATTGACGGAGGGGACTAAATGCATGTTCTTCAGCCGCACGATCTTCCCCGAAGTAAGCTTCAGATTGACCATGCCAACACCACGAACAGAAGCACTTGAACAATTGCCCATCAGCACGGTTGAAGTCCCTGTGGTCTGATAAGACAAAAACATGGAAATATCACTGCATACATGCACATTAGCACCCGTGTCAATCAATCAGTCAGGAAAATGACATACTGAAAGAATAGTGGGAAATATACCATACCCAGCATCCTTCATGTCAGTGTCTCCAATGACAACATTAGTGGTCTTGCCGCCTTTCCCAGGATGACGCTTGTCATAGCGATTAGGGCAACTAGGAGCCCAATGATCAGGATCCCCACACACATGACAAGCACCTTTCTTCTTGCCATTCTTCTTCTTGAAGTTCGTGTGTTGCATAGCCTTGTTCTTTCCATCAAACTTTGCTTTTCCATCAAACTTGCCCTTGTTCTTGAACTTGTGGGGCTGGAAGTTCTACTTCTGTACCACATTGGCACTAGATCCTCCCTCAATACCTCGAGCACGTGTGTCCTTTGCTCTCGCCTTTTCTTCCACATCAAGAGTGCCAATGAGATCTGGGACGGAAAACTCCTGCCTCTTATGCTTCAGCAAGGTAGCAAAGTTCCTCCATGAAGGAGGAAGCTTAGTGATGATACCTCCGGCAATAAACTTGTCCGGTAGCATACAACTGAAGTGCTCAAGTTCTCTAGCAAATGACAGTATATCATGAGCTTGCTCAACCACGGAGCGCTCTTCAGTCATCCTGTAATCATAGAATTGCTCCATGATGTACAGCTCACTGCCAGCATCCGAGACCCCAAACATGGCCTCGAGTGCATCCCACATATCTTTTCCATTATCAATTGACGCATAAGCATCAACTATGTTCTCACCAAGAACACTCAAGAGAGCAGCCTTAAACAGAGTATCCATTTTCTGAAAAGCTTGTGCCTGTTGAGCATCAAGCTCTCCTTCAGGTTTGCCGAGAGTGGCGTCATAGCAACTCATGGTTTGAAACCATAAGACTGCTCTCATGCGCCACCTCTTATAGTGGATACCCTCAAACATAGGAGGTCTCATGGAAGCAGAAAAATCACTTGGGGTAAATTGCCTATAATAAGGTTTTTGGATTGTTGGAAATATGAGCAATTTACCAAATGATTTTATTAACAGAAATACTAGATAAAGCATGACTAATATAGAAGAGATAAAACAAGTCATGCGTTCTGACAGAGAGAAGGTAAATAGCTTCTGCATATATGAACCGTAGCCTATCATATCTAAAGCAGACAGTATAGCAAGTAGCATATATGAAGTAGAACCTAACATGTGTAGGACAAGGACTAGAACAAGGAACTGCGGCAGAACCTTTAATAGGAAAGACAAGAACACGTACGGGACATCAGCAGCAGAAGCGCTGGACTTGGGGTCGGTGTCCTCGCCTGCCATGTCGTCGAGGAGGTCGTGGACGTCGGGGAAAAAGTCGTCGTCGGGGAAGTAGTCGTCGGCGACCGGATCGTCCGTGATGAAGCAGCCAGTAGTCGCGCTGAGCGCTCCCCAAAAACCTTATCACCCTTCTCCCGTACAGGACTCAAAACGTGATGTTTTGGAGGCCTACTGTCCCGACCTGCGGTGCACGCCGCAAGCCGGGATGGGGAAGATCGTAGCAGCAGCGCAGTGCTCAGGAACTTTGTGGCGAGATGAAGGGGATCTTCTGGTGTGTCACTCTGGACAGGAGCGACCTCTCTTATATAGGCACAGGAGAAGGATGCGAAGAGGCTGCGGCGGGAGGAGAAGCAACGAAGGGAGATGAAGCGAACAGGCAGCAGCCGAAGAGGCACGCCGTTCGAATTCAGTGTCCACTACAGAAAAACGTTTCAACTCCCACGTGACCTTTCATATACACATCGTGCGTAGAAAAAATTTATACATTGGCTCGGCTCATTCCCGCAACCCGCGGCGCGTCATGACAAGGCGTGGCGTGGCATGGCGTGGTGAGGCGGGCGGCGGAGGAGGAGCGCGCGTGGATGTCCCTCTTGTTCTCATGCTCATACATGTGGGGAAAGAACCTCCCTTATAAAGAGGTCCAACTCCCTCTAAACTAGCAATGTGGGACTAAACTTTTGTTTCACCTCTTGCCTTGCACAAATGGGCTGCGTGGGCCTCTAGGATTTATTAGGAATTTCTGAAACTGCTATTGGGCTAGGCCCAAAATAGACAAAATTCCAGCAATCCCCCACGAGATCCCAGAGGCACACAAAACTTTGCCTTTGGTTCCAAAACACTGTTTTATATACCGGTATTGCAGTGGAGACTGTTAAGTTAAACTTCCACCTAGAACTCTATGCTACACTAGTAAGCAACTTGAACAGTGGACTGGGCCCTGAATTGCAAGTTTTCTGCGAATCTAGCTTCACATAAAGCCTTGAACGATGCGTGGCTACTGTGGGTCTTCCCCGCGGGTGGAGCTTATGCGTCATACTCCGTGACCTTTCATGAGTTTATTAGAGAGAACCCTACTCTCATAGATTGCAATGTTTGACAATCAGACTCATATAGGTGTGTTCTTCAAAAGATGTTCTGCAGGATAACATCTCTGCTTAAATAAGCCACTTAGAACACATTAAGATATACATCAACCTGCTATGCAGATAAGGAGAGTATTGCATCTTCATGGAGTGGTATTGTGAATAGTAAGGATACTCTCCTCTCAGTTGACCAACAGCTTGTCTTCCACATCTAATTCATGGGATCTCCGATCACAAAGAATAGGTTACCACTGTGAACAACTCATATTGTGGGTCTCATACCCATCTCCCTTGATGCATTATCTATCACATTACGTGATAGACCCTTAGTAAAAGGATCTGCCGAATTTTTAGACATTTGGATATAATCCAATGCAATAACTTCAGAGTTTTTCATTTTCCTGACAGACTTTAACCTTCTCTGAACGTGTCTTGATGACTTCATGTTATCCTTTGTGCTGCTCACTTTCGTGATCACAGTTTGATTGTCGCAGTTCATAAGGATACTCGGTACAGGTTTCTCAACAACCGGTAAGTCATTCAAGAGCCGACGAAGCCAATCTGCTTCGACCGTAGCTGTATCTAGTGTTGTGAGTTCTGCTTCCATTGTTGACCTTGTTAAGATGGTCTGCTTGCAAGACTTCCAAGAAACAGCGCCACCTCCATGAGTGAATACATAACCGCTCGTGGCCTTTGTCTCATCAGCATCTGAGATCCAGTTTGAGTCACTATACCCTTCAAGCACCTTTGGATGCCCGGTGTAGTGAATTCCATAATTTGCAGTGCCTTTCAAATAACGCAAAACTCTCTCTAGAGCTTTCCAATGCACATCTCCTGGTTTTGAAACAAACCGACTCAGTTTGCTAACAGCAAAAGAGATGTTAGGTCTTGTAGCACTGGCTAAGTACATAAGTGAGCCAATAATCTGAGAATACTTCAATTGGTCTCTAGCAATTCTTCGATTCTTTCGAAGCAACACACTAGCATCATATGGTGTTGGAGAGGGCTTGCAGTCACTATAGCCAAAGCGACTCAAGATCTTTTCCACATAGTGAGATTGAAGCAATGTAATCCCACCATCATCGTCTCTCAACAACTTGATGTTCAGAATGACATCATCCACTCCTAAATCCTTCATCTCAAAACAACGAGATAGGAAATCCTTAACCTCCTTAATAACATTCAGATTGGTTCCGAAAATCAGTATGTCATCAACATACAAGCACGGGATAACTCCCTCGCCCCCACCATGGCGATAGTACACACATTTGTCAGCTTCGTTCACAACAAAGCCTGCAGCTGTTAAAGTTCTTTCAAACTTCTCATGCCACTGTTTGGGTGCTTGCTTAAGTCCGTACAAAGACTTCAGCAATTTGCACACTTTCCCTTCCTGACCATCTAGTACAAACCCATCTGGTTGTTCCATATAAATTTCCTCGTCCAACTCTCCATTTAGGAAAGCAGACTTAACATCCATTTGATGAACGAGAAGACCATGCGAGGCAGCTAGTGAAAGCAGAACTCAACTAGTGGTCAGTCGAGCCACAGGTGAGTAAGTATCGAAGAAGTCTTCACCTTCCTTTTGGGTATAACCCTTAGCCACGAGCCGAGCCTTGTACTTTTCAATAGTACCATTAGGCCTAAGCTTCTTCTTGAATACCCATTTGCATCCTATAGGTTTGCACCCATAAGGACGATCAGTTATCTCCCAAGTTTCATTTACCAAGATGGAATCCATCTCGCTACGAACCGCTTCCTTCCAGTAGTCAGCATCTTCAGATGCATAGGCCTCTGAAATAGAACTGGGAGTGTCATCTATGAGGTACACAAGAAAATCATCACCAAAGGACTTTGCAGTCCTCTGTCTCTTGCTCCTAATAGGAACTTCATTGTTCTCCTCCACAGGACTTTCAAAGTGTTCCATCGAAATTGTGGGTTCGGTATTTGTAACTGGTTCCTGATTCGATGAACTAGGCATCTCCTAATTAGATGAGGTAGCCATATCCTTCATGGGAAAGATATCTTCAAAGAAAGTCGCATCATTCGACCCCATGATCGTACCGACATGCATGTCAGGTACCTCAGATTTTACAACCAAGAATCTATAGCCAATGCTATGAAAAGCATATCCCAAGAAAACACAATCCACGGTCTTTGGTCCAAGCTTCCGCTTCTTTGAAATTGGAGCATTGACTTTTGCCAAACAACCCTTGACGGTGGTGAAACTAGGGATTAAGTTCAACTTCGCTAGTCACGACATGCAACCAAAGTTAACATGACAAAGACATGAATGCCACACATTAGATTCACTATTGTTGCAAATATGATTAACAACTTTATTGCAAACGTCTGATAAGGATAAACGAAACAAGCCTCCTGACTCATAGCCTTTACCAACAAAGGTTCCATACTTGGATATTACAAATTTATTCGACTCAAAGACAAGCTTGTAGCCATCTCTACACAGAAGAGATCCGCTAACAAGATTTTTATTGACGGAGGGGACATGATGCACGTTCTTCAGCCGCACGATCTTCCCCAAAATAAACTTCAGATCGACCGTGCCAACACCACGAACAGAAGCACTTGAACCGTTGCCCATCAGCACGGTTGAAGTCCCTGCGGTCTGATAAGACGAAAACATGGAAATATCACCGCATACATGCACATTAGCACCCATGTCAATCAACCAGTCAGGAGAATGACATACTGAAAGAATAGTGGGAAATATACCATACCCAGCATCCTTCATGTCAGTGTCTCCAATGACAACATTAGTGGTCTTGCCGCCTTTCCCAGGATGACGCTTGTCATAGCGATTAGGGCAACTAGGAGCCCAATGATTAGGATCCCCACACACATGACAAGCACCTTTCTTCTTGCCATTCTTCTGCTTGAAGTTCGTGTGTTGCACAGCCTTGTTCTTTCCATCAAACTTTGCTTTTCCATCAAACTTGCCCTTGTTCTTGAACTTGTGGGGCTGGAAGTTCTGCTTCTGTACCACATTGGCACTAGATCCTCCCTCAATACCTCAAGCATGTGTGTCCTTTGCTCTCGCCTTTTCTTCCACATCAAGAGTGCCAATGAGATCCGGGATGGAAAACTCCTGCCTCTTATGCTTCAGCAAGGTAGCAAAGTTCCTCCATGAAGGAGGAAGCTTAGTGATGATACCTCCAGCAACAAACTTGTCCGGTAGCATACAACTAAAGTGCTCAAGTTCTCTAGCAAATGACAGTATATCAGGAGCTTGCTCAACCACGGAGCGCTCTTCAGTCATCCTGTAATCATAGAATTGCTCCATGATGTACAGTTCACTGCCAGCATCCGAGACCCCAAACTTGGCCTCGAGTGCATCCCGCATATCTTTTCCATTATCAATTGACGCATAAGCATCAACTATGTTCTCACCAAGAACACTCAAGAGAGCAGCCTTAAACAGAGTATCCATTTTCTGAAAAGCTTGTGCCTGTTGAGCATCAAGCTCTCCTTCAGGTTTGCCGAGAGTGGCGTCATAGCAACTCATGGTTTGAAACCATAAGACTGCTCTCACGCGCCACCTCTTATAGTGGATACCCTCAAACATAGGAGGTCTCATGGAAGCAGCAAAACCACTTGGGGTAAATTGCCTATAATAAGGTTTTTGGATTGTTGGAAATATGAGCAATTTACCAAATGATTTTATTAACAGAAATACTAGATAAAGCATGACTAATATAGAAGAGATAAAACAAGTCATGCGTTCTGACAGAGAGAAGGTAAATAGCTTCTGCATATATGAACCGTAGCCTATCATATCTAAAGCAGACAGTATAGCAAGTAGCATATATGAAGTAGAACCTAACATGTGTAGGACAAGGACTAGAACAAGGAACTGCGGCAGAACCTTTAACAGGAAAGACAAGAACACGTACGGGACAGCAGCAGCAGAAGCGCTGGACTTGGGGTCGGTGTCCTCGCCTGCCATGTCGTCGAGGAGGTCGTGGACGTCGGGGAAGAAGTCGTCGTCGGGGAAGTAGTCGTCGGCGACCGGATCGTCCGTGATGAAGCAGCCAGTAGTCGCGCTGAGCGCTCCCCAAAAACCTTATCACCCTTCTCCCGTACAGGACTCAAAAGGTGCGGTTTCGGAGGCCGAAGAGGCGCGCCGTTCGAATTCATTGTCCACTACAGAAAAACGTTTCAACTCCCACGTGACCTTTCGTATACCCGTCGTGCGTGGCAAAAATTTAGACATCGGCTCGGCTCATTCTCATTCCCGCAACCCGCGGCGCGGCGCGGCGCGGCGCGGCGCGTCGTGACGAGGCGGGCGGCGGAGGAGGAGCGCGCGTGGATGTCCCTCTTGTTCTCATGCTCATACATGTGGGGAAAGAACCTCCCTTATAAAGAGGTCCAACTCCCTCTAAACTAGCAATGTGGGACTAAATTTTTGTTCCACCTCTTGCCTTGCACAAATGGGCTGCGTGGGCCTCTAAGATTTATTAGGAATTTCTGAAACTGCTATTGGGCTAGGCCCAAAATAGACAAAATTCCAGCAACATCATATAATTTCCTACATGGACTGTGTTGCAGACAGCTGAGTAGACACTGTTGTACATGCCCTAAGAGCCTGTTCGAAAGCTCTCCCGACTCTCAACTCCGCTCCGTGCGAGGAGCTGGGTTGGAGCCGCTCCGCGCGATTGTACTGGCGCTCCCTCCGCTCCGGGAGCTGCAGTTGGGGAGCGGAGGGGATCCGAACAGGGCCCAAGTCTGTTAGAGCTATTCCATATCAGTTTGAAGATCCGGTGTCCTTCCACGTCTCCCATCAGGTGCTTGTACATTTGCATGGAAGAGTACTTGGTTGTTTGACCAGTGCAGGCCCATTTATCTTTTCCACTGTCACTTAGCTCTGGTATGATGCTCCCAAGCTGAATGAATTGATTGAATGCTTGAGTAGAAAGGGGGCATATGAAAGTGTTCAGTCCAATCATCAGAAGCACAAAATCTTTCGATGGATAGAGAATCATCAATGGCATAAGAATGCTCTGGTTTGTCCAGTGATCACAGTGCAGGAGCTGGCTTCTTTAAATTCAGGTAATAAGGCCAGATGTGCCCTCCACCGCCTTCCAGTTTCTCCAAAGGAGTGCTTGTGTGATAGTATCTTTGTTCAGAAACTTGAACAATTTTTTCATCAACAGAGTTGTCGTGAACAAAAATATCCAGGATGTCAAGACCACTTTGCTGTTTTGGTTTGCACACTTTGTTCCAGGCTATGAGTGTTGTGCCATTGTCTTCCATACCATAGTTTGTGACAAAAAAAATCTCAAATATTTATTGAGTTGAGCTGTTACTCCAGTAGGGAGTGCCAAGGTGCACATGAAGAATATAGGCAGAGAACTGTAATAAACTCGAGCTCATTTTTTTAGACTCAAGAGCATTGTAGTAGTACTATTACTTAAGCAACATGGTTGCAGTCATGCTGAGTACAGTCCGGTTGCAGTTTTCAGCAGTTCACGAGCAGCCAATATGTCTCTGAACTAAGCACATTATTCATAATTTCATATTACCACATTCAATACATGAACATGTAAGGTTATACACCAGTGTGGTTCAAATATTCAGATACATCGAGGGAGTAGCAATTGGCAATGGAAAGAATCGACGATATATGAAACTAAAATAACGCAGAGGACCTCATCGCGTTTGCATGTGAGGCCCTGCCCTATCATATCTGAGGCGATGGACGCCGGGCAAGCCACCAACTTGCACCCATCTTCTTCTATCTATACCTTCCTTTTTTCGGTTGTACCCACTCGCTGGGTTTTCAGCACTTCAGCTGCTGGTATCAAAGGATATGATCGTATTAGAGATGCCTCCCTTTGAACACAAGGTGATGGCACGTGCCGTCACAAGGGTACGCGCAGTCGGTGTACTTGGCGTTGCCCCTCTCGAAGAACCAGTCACCGACCGCTTCTGCGATTCTCTGCACGTCGAAAAGCATGAGAGGAAGTTTCATCAGGCTAACCACCAGCTGACTTTTCATGCAATTGACAAGGAATAAATAGTCTGGCATGTTCATCTCAATCGTCCTTGTGTGCATCCAATGATCTCAAAACCAGGAGTGTTCTCCCTTCTACTGTCTAAAACAAACTTGCGTCTCATTGTGTGCATACCTTGTTGCCAAGACGAGGAGACTTGCTTGAGTACCATGTATCCTGTCTCTCGCTCTGGCAGTGGGCGAAACAAGAGTTGATAAACACCCCATTCTGCCCTGACCCAGAGAAACCCTTCACAGCGTTAAGCATTTCATTCCTGAAGCCTGCATTATACATAGGGAGATCATTCAATCTACTCTTTCGCTGACAGATTACGGCTCAGAAGATCTGACAAGGCAGCGAAGTATACCATTTAAAAACTGAAGCTGATTGCTATTGCAAGAGGCGTAATTCTGCTTGCAACTTTGCCATAGACCCCGGGGATCAGCCGTTCTGGGAGCCAAACTCTCTTGAAGCTGGAAAAATACAAGGAAAATTTGTTTCAGTTCCTCTCAGTCTCGTATCTCTTAAATCAGAGGGTTAAAATGCATGATAAGCACCTGCCACACGTCGTAAGCAGTGTTCAAGATAAAAGTCGGAGTTTGAATATTTGGCAACACGTTCTGCGGGAAAAAGCACTGTAGGGAGAAGCAGTTAGAAAAACGTTTGCAAACATAAAATTTGTCACATGTAGTAGGATGGTTGTCTTCTTACTGAGGTTTTATCCATGCGAGAGGTACAAGACCGAGGCAAGCTTCTTCCAGAACCCTGTATTTGAATTTTAACAACATCAGCAAAATGAAGATATTGTGGTTGGCACATGAATACTCTAAGATAAAAGTCAGAACCAGTGCTACAGGTAGAAAAGCATAGTACCAAGAAAGAGTTATCACAAAGTATCAGAAAAATACTTCTGAGAGCGGCAAATACCTGCAATCTCACAATGCCATTGAACAAATCTCTCATTTCTCGACGACCCGCAATGTCAACACTGCAAATGGTAATAGAATTATATCACCTTAACATGCCATTGAAGTGGACTGGAAATAGAAGTGCTCTTCCTGACAGCAGCAAAGAAATAAGGCACAAAATGTAACAACGATAATATGAAAGCAGAGCTTCATTATGTGCACATACGAGTCAAGGAACATTCCAGCATCAGCGAGGCACTTGACTCTGGTATTTGATGGAAACATTCCACGGAACTCATCACAGTGAAGTATGGCAGAAGCACCCCCAGCAGAGCATCCCGAAAGAAGGGCCTGGTGGTATCAAGTTGCATCAGGTAAACATAAATGATTTGCCAAAAGCTAATTACAAAAATGATTTTAACTATGGAGGCACCAATACCTGACTAGCAGAACGCATTCCTTGGGCCATCAAGTCATCGATAGCAGCCTGCCAAATACGCTGACCTCGGAAATAAAGGCCTGAAGCCTGAAGAAAGAAAATTCAGAAACGGATCGAATTGGATCAGTAAAAAAGCAGAAATACCATATAAATTTATTTATTTTGGTAGAATGGAGTATCTGTTATGTACAAGACTAAAAAAAGGATTGTAATGTGATGGAATAACCAGTGTACATGTTTATTTGGGAACTGTTCAAATGAAAAAGGGTCCACCACTTGTGAAGTAAAATGCAGAGCTATGATTTGCACTAACCGCGTCAGCCCCATCACCGGTGAAGGATCCACCATCACAATACCGAACCTTCACTCTGTTCCAGTTGTAGAAATCTAAGAGACAAGAAAACAGCATTACAATTCCTCAAACGGAAATAGGAGCAGAGTGTCAACAGTTATATTCCTCTTTTGGACAAAAAAGGAGTACTACTAAACTACACAAGACAAGTTCATGACAACTGTTTAGAAGAATACCAGGATTTTCTTCAGGCCTGTTACTCATTATGCCTGTAAACTGGAGTTGCCTCTCCATGTGGTTCGATGACCCACGCCGACTGCCCTTGCGGAACACACAGCTTTTAACATCATTGCACCATCCTCCACCCTGGAATTCGATTTGGAATCACCATCAGCTAAGGCATTTACAATCCGTAGTGCAATTCAAACTTATCGCTCAGTCCACATATATGTGAGTCATGGAGTATTACTCACCTCCAGATTGACAAGCCAATTGTTTGACCCTGATCCAGATCCCCGGTGTAGGTGGTAACCCGGTAAACTTCCATCCAAGCATACTGTAAGGCAATGTCATGGAAGTAAGCATCAGTATATTTAGCAGCATGCAATAAGCATACTCAAATTCTGGTATAAATGGAAAGAATTACTCCTGAAGCACAAAATATTTCAACAACCATACTGCTTCTAAAATCCAAAGCAGTTACCGGTAACCAGAGTCTTATTTGGTTAATTTTACACAAACAGAATCATCACAACACACATTTATAAAGCAGAGCCGCCCTAAGAAGACTTCAAATCTTGAGCAATTTCCTACTTGGTGTTTCTGTCGGCTGCCCAACTATTTAGGACCTCTGATATATTTGGAATGGTGACCAAGAAATCATGCACGGTTAGCTTGCACAATTCACAGCCAACAGTTGGCAATGAGCCCCCCACCCCCCGAATTAGGTGAGGAGAATACATCATGGGCACCACCAGCAAGGCAAGGCAAGGCTAGATCCACATGCATATATTTATCTAGATCCGCACATGGCACATGGCACATGCTACTTATGCCAAACAATCGTACTACAAGGATAAGACTGCATGATCACTCAATCAACATAGCTCCTAAGTGGCTAAGTGGATACTGAAGAGGAGAAAAATAGTAGAACATGAGCCATCACAATCCCTCTATGGCAATAGCAATCAGATCAGAAAAATGGTTACTCTGACCGACCAGGGTCGACACAGCAGAGACCCGCATCATGCGGCTCACTGGGCCAATCTACGGCAAGCATGTGACATGGACAATAAAAAACCGATCTTTGCAACAACAAGAAAGAATATTACTACCGGCAAAAAAAAAATATTACAGTACTACTCTACTAGCATACGGAGGAACAATTCTGGGAGAGGGGGGTTTAATTAGTTACCGGCTCCCTTGGCGGCCGCGGACTGGATGAGAGTGAGGGCGACGAAGGCGCCGTTGCTGCCGCTGCCGGAGTTGGCATTGGTGGAGTAGACCTGCGTGCCGTTCGACCACGGCTCGGAGCCGCGCGCAGCTCCCACCAAGGACCCGAGAACCACAGCAAGAAGGACCCAGGAACCCATGGCTCCCTGCCCTTCCGAGCTCTCTCCGTCCCAACGGGGGAGGCGAGCGAGGCCTGGGGCTGGGAGAGGAATGGATCTGGAAGAGGGAGAAGGGATCGTGGCGGAAGTGGCCAAAGCAAGGAAGGAACTTATACGCGGAGCGGAGGCCGGCCGAGCGCAAGTGCAAGCGCAGCTGGCTGGCAATGGCTGCTGCTGACAAAACTAAAGAAAGAAAGAAAGAAAGAAAGAAAAGGCAGCCAGCCGCTTCCGGAGATTCGGCGCTGCGATGCGATGTGCTGCTGCTGTACTGTGGCCGGTTTAGTGTAAACGCGGAGGTATTACGGTCGGGAGGCAAAGCATCTCGGATGCTGCGGCCTGCCTGCAGGAGGAAGAAGAAAAAGGTGTGGGACTGACGGTGGAGCTCGGAAGGGGGTGAAAAGCTCAGCTCAGCTCAGGCAAACTGTGATTGCATTCACTGCTGGCTTTTGGGGCCCTTGCCTTTGGCGGAACGAGATCCTCTAACATCACGAAGGGAAGTTACAGTACCTGACATCCCTTCTTCATATTCATATGATTACGGCTAAAATAACTTGAATTAATTTGTAAATTACAAATCTACTGCATACATTTACAAAAATTACATACAAACAAAATTGCGGTGCAATAAAATCGAACTCATATTTATTTTTTCTATGAACAGTAACTTTCTACAGTACATATTGCTACAGTAACCATGACATCTCTTTTCTTTTTTGCACTGAATTTACACTGTAGTTTCGTAACATCCTTTCGTGATGTTAGAGGATACGTTCCCGCCTTTGGCCGGCTCGGTTGCAGGCAGCTCAGCTGTGTGCGGGACCGACGGCGGGCATCCGGGCAGCTGGAGTTTCTTTTATTTATGGGAGGACGCGCAAATTCGGAAGAGTGCGTTTGGGATGTTCCGCTGGTAAAATCACACATTTAACATGGGCCTAGTACTGAAACTCTTGAAGATGCAACACGTACAGAAATGAAAGCATGATCTGATTAACTACTGCACTGATGGCGACGGAGACGCCGCGGATCCTCTGTCGCCACAGCAATGCAGCCCTTGCGTGTGGCCGGCGAATGGAAAAAAATGTAAACCCTCCTTGCACGTCAGAATATCTTGATTGGACCGGACCGGTTTGGACTTATAGGAACCAGACCACGCACCGGTTCCGTCGCCAAACGGAATGGGAAGGACCACCACCAATTTTGTTCCGTTGGTTTCTGCAACTTGCCACGCCGAATTTGGCTCACTCGCTGCATGCATCCACGTACTACGTGCGTACGTCGTACGTGCGCTCCATAATTCGTCCATGGAAAACGAGACCTGACCGGCTCTTGTAACCAACCGGCACGGCCACGTGCCCTGGAGCCGCAGCTTGGCAGCGTTCTCCCAGCTTAAACCAGCACCAACAAGTTAGTATCAACTTGCTGCACGGCCTGGCGAGAAAACAAAATACAAAGGTGAACATGTCCTATGTGCACCCATGTTGATAGTAAATTCGAAGAAAAAAAAACAGAAAATTTTGAAAAAAATATATATAAATTTTGGGACAAGGCGCGCCGCATGGATCTTGCATCATAGGTCAAAGAACTGTTTGGTGAGGGCAGCCAAGAGGCCTCCTTGCAGATTGATGTGGCGTATCCAACCAATATCGGCCATAGCCTTGGCGACGCAGATATTGGTGCGCTTGGAGAGGGCGGAGAAGATGCCCGGTGCGGTGTCCGTCGGCTTTTGTCCATGGAGCCATGGAGAGTGTCAAAAACTTGTCTTACTGCCATCGACGATGGTGATCGTTCACGCAATATAGAATAAGTCTTTGTCCCCATCGTCACAAGGGATTTCAGATCAACCCAAGCAAACTAAAGCTAGCGGAGCCTAAAAGGGCGAGAGAACTTGTCGAGTTTGAGGATGGCCAAGCCACCCAGGTTGGTAGGGCGACAAACTGTTCTCCAGTTAGCCTTGC
The DNA here is from genome assembly GCF_018294505.1 of Triticum aestivum. Taxonomy (NCBI): domain Eukaryota; kingdom Viridiplantae; phylum Streptophyta; class Magnoliopsida; order Poales; family Poaceae; genus Triticum; species Triticum aestivum. The sequence goes on from NC_057797.1 coordinate 105,790,319, forward strand.
AGTCTGAGACTTGGTCGGACTTTGGTGGCACGTCAAGCGCGGTCAAATGGTAAATCACAAGGGATGCTAAGGCAGACTTCATAAGGGTGGATCGACCTGCCGTGTTGATGTTGTTACGATGATAAGGGTGGAGGGAGCTTGGCCGGCATTTTGTCCACAAGAAATTGGCAATCAGACTCCAGAATATATGGAGGATGTAGATTTAGAGTCTAAAACAGCACAAGACTTCGATATCTCATCTAAACCCATTTTTAGAGGCTGCAGTTTTGAAGAAATCGGTCGAAATTGGGACGCGGTATTTCTGAGCTCGAGCTCAAATGAACTCAGGTAAACACTAAAATCCAAATGTTTTGAGTGCTCATAAAATTTCATCGTGGAATGACATTTGTAGAAGTCGTGGAAATAAGATCGATGCTCCAAAATTGCTATTTTCGAAAGCATTTTGGAGTGTTAATTTTGCATTTTTTGCCACGATTCCATGAATGTTATTCGATGATGAAATTTTGCAAGCACTGAAAAAATTTGTTAAAATTCGCCACAAAAGAGATTCAGATTTTAAAAAATTTATTTCCTATATTTTTTGGATTTCACTGTTCACCACGACCTAATTTAAGCTCGGGAGCCACTTTCGCTGAAATTGCTCCTGCCGTGAAAGCCAGCCACTGTAGATTCAGCGAAGGCTCGATCGTGGCAGCACCCTGCTAACTCAACATCTGGAATTTTGCAATGGATCAAATGTGTAACCACACGTCAGACGAACTAGTGGAATACTAGTAGTACAAGATCTGCACAAAACACGATGAGTAACAGTACAAGCACATCCACGCCGTAGCAGGTACGCCACATCGCCGGACGCCGGACATCCAGCGTCCGGTCAAGGGTGGGAGTCGGTGAGGAACAGGAGAGTAGAAAACAGAGCCCGGTGACAGAGAAACAGAGTAGAAAAACAGAGCCGCACGCGTCGGATCACATGGTTCTCCAAATAAACTACGCACCACTCCGGTGAACAAGTGATCACATGACGATGTCTTGAGCATACTATGCTTCGAAGCCATTGCCAAACCCCGAATCTTCCCGCGTGATAATCCAAGAACGGGGGAGTTTCAGTAGCATCGGATCTTGCCCGCGAGATTAGGCTGGATTTGGATACGCCCTCCCCACCTACCTACCCATGCATCAGCCTGCAGGGGTCAGAGGCTGAAATTAAACCGCAAGCATGCGTGCATGTTCTGGTGTCTGCTGATTAATCAACGGTGATTTGGTAGAGGCTCAGGCCATGCTGAGTTCAGGCAGAAAGATTAACAATGTCCGGAGCAGGACCACGCACGCGCCGGAGACTTGAAGCGGCCACCGCGAGGCGATCGCGTTCATGGATCGTGAGGATGCGCAAGGCGGCGGCGGTGACATGATGAGATCTGTCGAGCTGGAGCACGTGCGGGACGCTGCACCTCACCGCCGATCGGAGCTGCCGACGCGGCCATGCGGTGCATGCACAGGCACAGCTTGCGCACGAACCGGCAGCGGCAGCACTGCGCGATGAGGTGGGGAACAATGGAGCATGACCGGCAGCTGGCTGAAACCGCGTTTGCCGTGCCTCCGTGGGGCCGCACTGTCGCCGGGAAACTTCATGGAAAACAGGGATGGAAGACGAGGACGGGAAAAGGAGGCCAAAAAAAAAAAGAGGGCGACTGTCGGACCGAAAAGTCGTCTAGAAGGCCTTTTCCATGGCCTGCCGTGAACTGGGCCAGAACAGCAGCAGGAGCAAGTCAAGTGCGGCCCATGGCAGGACAGAATAAAACGGAAAATAGAGAGGTAAAAAAAGATGGAGTGTGGCTGCTGGGATTCGAGCCCAGGTCTCCACGGCCACAACGTGGAATTCTCACCACTAAACTACAGCCACAGCTTTTGTCTGTTTCTCAGACGCTTATGTAGATATGCTTGCCCAGTGCTTACTCCTTCTACATAAAACACCAGCGCCTAGCATTGCAATCCGACATATTTTGTCGTCGCGCCTCAATCGACCGTCGTCCAGTGACACAGATTTTTCTCAACATATATAATTTCAATACCTATCTTCTCGAAAAATATCTAGCATCGGTCGCTCATGAAGGTTAAGCTTGAACGTAGGCGCAACGTACTTTTGTCACTTCAAAGGGCCATAGCAGCCATACAGTGTTACTCTTATAGGACGATGTTCTTATAGTACCTCGTAAGTTCCTTGAACAAAGCGTCTATGCTCCTTGTCTAACAAAGATTTAAGGACGCGTCTAGCGAGCGGCAGGGCGCTCGCTAGCGCTCCGCAGCGGCTGCCATTTTTAGCAAGTTTATATTCTCATCAAATAAAAAAGAAAAGATTCTTTCCTATTGTAAAAAAGATAGAAAGGGCATGCAGCATGTTTTTAATTACGGATTGGAAAGCAACCAAATGTGAACACATTAATTTAAAGTTCCTTTTCATTTTAAAAGCCATAACTTTAGAACCAAACATTGAAATTAAGATCCGCTTTCACCGTTGGAGCCCTTACGACGTCCTCTTCGAAACTAGATCCCGCATGGGTATGTTTCGATGAAATTTTTTGTGTGCAATTTAGTACCTCGTTTTGTGCAACTGCCTAGTAGTCGATGTGCAACTAGCAGACCGTGGATGTGCAACTTTCCGCCTACCCCGTGGATGTGCAGTTTTCACTAATGTCACCTTCACCCCCTCAAACTACCCCTTCCAGTGAGATGAGCAATTTCGTCCGTTGCTCGGGCCAACTGCCTAGTAATTGACGTGCAACTTTCCGCTTGCCCATGGATGTGCTTTCACTATTTACTGCATACGCCAACTTTCTATTAGTGGTTGTGCAACTTCGGATACTGCCACGGCCAACTGTGTAACAGTGATTTGTAACTTTATCCTATACCTCATGGATGTGTATTTTCCCTGCTAGCACATGGTCCAAACCACCCCTGCTAGTGAGATTCGCAACTTCCACACTCTATGTATATGTAACTTTTCACAACCCTCATGAATGTCAATTTTTTACCATTCAACTGTCTTTGCTTGTGAGATGTGCAACTTCGTATGTTGCTCCGGCCAACTACCTAGCAGAGCATGTGCAACTCTGTTTGTTATCCCCGCCAACTAAAAATACGTGTGCACAAATAGGAAGGGGAAGGAGTTGCACATTGACTAATATGCAGTTGGCTTGAACAATAGACTAACTTGCACAAATCGCTTGCAGGGGAGGTGGGAGTAGGGTGCACCGATAGTGAAAAACGACGCATCCACGAGTAGGGAGGAGGGTTGCACAACGACTACTTGATAGTTGGTCGGAATAGTAGACTAGTTGCACATCAAAGATGTCATGGTTGCTACATTGCAACCTCATGAAAATTGAATCATGCAGATTCAAAAATTGATTTTGAAAAAAATTGCACGATATAATACTAAAGTTGCACAATACAGTACTAAAGTTGCACAATATAGTACGAAAGTTGGCATCGAAAAAAATTCGTCGAAACATGCCCATGCGGGATCTAGTGGCAAAGATCTCGTCACGAGGAATCCAATGGTGAAGACAGATCTGAATTTCGATGCGTGGTTTAAAAGATATGGGTTTTTAAAAAATTGAAAATATGAAATAAATACACGTTGATCTGTTTTTTCCATTCACGTAGTAGTATAAGTCTGATCGCAGTTAATGCCATCAATCACATGCACTAAGAGACAAAATATGTCCATGCATGCATTCAATAAGTGAGTGAGTCAGCGTAATATGCGGACAAGAGCCGGCCGCTCGATTCGTCTAAATAGTGTGTAAGCACTTTTTGAATTTCAGGAAGATTTAATCAATCGACCGAGAGCAAAGTTGGATCTGAACAGACTAAACTAGTTCCTGTTGTATTTACCATGTAGGAGACTCCTCAACAAAAGTGTTTTTTTGTGACAGCCTTTTTTTTCCATCCAGGCTCACGCCCCTTTTCATTAACTGTCTAACAAAAATGTATTGTACATAGTTCACAAATAGTATATACTGAAGACAGTAACAAATATGAGAAGGGAAAGGGAAGGAGTGAGTTGGAGCATTAGCAGAAACCTATTGTGAGTGCTCGATTTCAAAACACCTACTATAGGGTAGAAAGCTGCCAACAACATAACACATAAAGTCTACTGCAACCAACTAAATCTACCAACAAGCATCAAACCCAGTCGTTGAAACCAAAATGATAGGATGAAGAACATCAGCCACCAGCCTACAGATGAAGATCTCCATTTTGTCTTCAAGTATTCATCGAGCTTTGGATCATCAACCTCCTCAACGCTTTAGCACGACCAACCAATGATGCCGCAACTCTAATCACATTCTCTGCACTAGTTTGGAATGGAGCACGATCATTGACCTTTAGCAAACCCGCCAACTGCATACAACAACGCAAAGTGAACACAACCTCCAAAGGTACATCAAACAATACGTCCATCGAAGGTTTGCTTTCTTACAAGTACACCAGATTACCAACAGATAGGAACAAGACACATCGTGTAAAATTTCTTCCCTTGGGGAAGAAAATGATGAAACCAGGCAAACCTAGTAGGGGCAACAAGAGGCCCCCAAAACAATGCCCAAGATACTCCGGAAAAAACCGATGATTTGAACATGTGAAAAATAATTGATTTTTCACAGTCATTTTTCTTCTCCAATGGCTGCCGCAGTATATATGAAAACAAGGTTGTCATGGGCACCTTCTCTGGCAGCAACTTGAGACCTTGACCACGATGCCGCGAAGGAGGAAGTGATGCAGCGGGCGGGAGATGAGTCGTTGGTCGACGAATGGCGTGTGAATGTCGGACGAAAACCGCTGATATCCATTGTAAGTGTATGACTACGTTTCCTTACCTTTTCCCAACCAAACAAGGAATATTATATACTTACTGTAATAGAAAAACTAACGAAAATTGGTTTTTCCTGAAAAATCCTCCGCAAACTGGTTTTCTAAAATCTCATGTATAATTATTGATATCCAAACAACCGCTTAGAGCGACAAATAGCCCACTTAAGCATATGGTAAGCTCTCTTCTTTTACCTTTTTGGGAAAAATGCCTTCCGTGTTTTTCCTTTTTTCTCTCGAATGAAAGCTTTGATGAGCATAAATATGGACATAAAGTAAATGGATCCCATAAAGGCTGGCATTAATCAATATGATCCTAGCACCAGAGGATGCAGAACTAGCAGCCCATGCATCAAACTTCTTAACTAATTTGGCATTCAAAAAATCCCAATCTATATTTTTCAAGGTTGATAATGTAAGAGGAACACTCCCAAATATTTCATGGGAAAGTTTCCATGTGGCAACCAAACAAGTTAGCATATAAAGTGTGAGAACTTACCCATCGTGTGTTGCTCCTGTAGCCAGCGACCACCACAAACCTCAGCGGATAATCCATCCTTGACACCTACTGTTCGAATCCCCTCGCTCTCTCCCTCCCCACGATTTCCTCCATCTTTGCCCTGCTTAGACCTGTCCTCAGGCCACTTCACTTGGCGGTACTATTTCAACGAGTAGAGTAGTAGTGGAACCACTAATGATCATATGTATTTTTCTTGAGAAACACTAGTTACAACGTAGATGCACACATGCTCACACCACCACACACACGCGCGCACTCAAACAACACCTACAGAAGATCGAGCCAAATATACAGAGCTTTAAAATTGACGAAGTCATCACCGATGCCTCACTATCGACTGAAACGCCGCCTCCCACTGAAAGAATAATCCACATTAATGAGGAACCAATGCGTTAATCATTGGATTTGATCTGTGTTGGCTCGAGGCTCACCATCCTCATAACCATCCAACCACTAGTTGGTTCTCGGTTTTTTGTGTGTCTATTAGTGGGGACCGATTTTTTGAAGTGCTAATAGAGAAAACATGCATTTATTTTCCTTGCCACCACAAAAATCACTTCACCAACCCTCCTACACCCTGCAGCACATGCTTCTTTTTCTTTTTTGTACAACAGGTAAATGATCAACACAAGCAAAACTCCTTAATCAAACTCAATAAGCAAATGATCGTAAAAGGCTACTACTACTCTACCACCATCAAGGTCACTGCTATAACTGTCGATGGAGCAATGATCATCATCATTTGCATTGCGGGGATGTTACTGTTCTTCTGGGAGCTCGGCCTTAGGAAGAAACGCCAGTCTCTTAGTCGGCTGCCATCACACACATTGGAATCTCGACATCCAAGGTCTCAGCTAGTAGAAACCACCCATCATCAGAATGTTCTCTTACCATCGACCAGATAAGGCGGCGATGGGGTGCACCCCGTGGAGCGGTGTGCGGTTGAGCTTTGTGCGGGAGGCTGGTGAAGGAGCCCCTGGACACGAGCTCGAGACCAACGATGCCTATTCTCTCGCCACTGATGCCTATGGGACGTGCCTAATCCATTCATGCCCTTCATGTGCTCCCTCTCCCCCTGCCTTCACCCCACACCCACGCACTAGAGAACGCCCTTGGCCATAGGACCTTGTCCACGGGCCTCACTGTGATGCGATGGGTGTCTCCACCAAAGGAATTGTCGGATCACGCTCAGAATCGAGATCGGGCTCACCTATTTTTTCTTTTAATATTCTTTTTTTGTACATATCTCATATCCATACCATGAAATTGAAAAATTGAAATACTAAGACCCCGTCATCGGGAGCTCCTATGTGGCGCTCTACGCACTGGAAAGAGGCCCCTCGCGCACCCCTCCCCCCGCACCCTTTTGGGCCCGCCCATGTACGTGGCGGGACACCCCTACTTTTACATTTGGTTTTTCCTAGTTTATTTATTTTGGCTTTTGTATTTCCTTCTGTTTTGGGATTTCAAAAAAGTTCCATTTTCTAAAAAAATGTTCAAGAAATCATAAAATGTACGTGGATTCAAAAAATTATTTGTTATTTAAAACAAATGTTTGGATATTAAAAAATGTTCACAATTTTAAATGAAATTTCAGAAAATAAAAAATGACTTCATTTTGGGAAAATGTTTGCATATTCCAAAAAATGTTTGTGAATTTGAAAAAATGTTTGTGAACTTAATTTTTTTCAGAATTCTAAAAAATCAAACCATGTTCATGAATTACGAAAAAGTTCATCGGTTCAAAAAAATATTCTCTGATTTAAAAATTCATGAAAACGAAAAATGTTCGTGCATTCCAAAAAAGTTTGTCAAAACAAAAATAATTTGTGAATTTTAAAAATTGTTCCCCAAATTCAAAAAATGTTTGCTGATTAAAAATGTTCGCAAACTCGAAAAATATTTACGGTTTTAAAAAATGTTTGCAAATTTGTAAAAAAATGTTCGTGAATTTGAAAAATGTTCAAGATTCATAAAAATGTTCGCGAATTTGAAAAGATGTTTTCAAAGATAAAGAAAAAAAAGGTAAAAAGGAAAGAGAAATAAAAAATAAGAAATGAAAAGGAAAAACAAAAATGAAAAAAATAAAGGAGATAACAAAAATGAGAAAACCCAAAAAAGAAAGAAAAAAATGATCTTATAAGGTTGTAGAACCTTCCCAAAACCGGACATGAGTTGGTTAGGCCGACCCAAAGTGTGCCTAGCGGTAAGTAGCAACGTACGCGTCTAATCTCTATCTAGCACGGTACGCGCCAAATAGGACTGCCCCATCATCGTCCTTTCGAACGAATGGGACTCGTCATCCTCATCTGGGTCGAAGCGCCCTTTCCATGCCATGGGACGAAGAATTGATCTTCGTTCCAAGCGTGACCGAAGAGCTACCCTTCCTTCATGCCTTGGATGAAGAGTGGGTACCAACGCATGTGGCTATCCCATATACACGAGAGCTTATCCGAGTGAAATCATCACGCCATCAACACTACATCGACGACACAGATCTAATCAAACGAAGAACCACTTGAACCGTGCATTGTGGAGGGCAGGTTTCCCTTTTCAATCTATAATGACCACCGTAAGGCCTACATCATGCTTGATGATTTTTTAATTAATGAGCATATCTACTAATCTAGATGCTGCCTATCTAGACATTGTCCCTTATTCTATTCTTGTCACTGGTCGCGCCCTCCATGGCCCGTGCCATTCGTGGACATGAACCAAATATTGTCAGTAACAATATGGTGAGGGGCGATGTCTAGGATGTTGGGGGTGTCTAGATGAGTAGATGTGTGTGATTAATTGATTTTTTTCTCAACTAGCAAGCTGTAGGCTTGTCATGGTCAGTGTAGATTGAAAAGAAAAAAAATCATCCTCCACGGTGCACGGTTGAAGTGGTCCTTCGTCTGAATGGGCTCTCCTTGTTGATTCGGTCCTGCTTGCGCTAGGGTTTAACTGGAAGGATCTCTGGTGTATAAGGATGGTCACTTTACATGGGTGGGTGTTGGATGCTAACTCTTCCTCCATGGTAGGAACGAAGAGCAGCTCTTAGGCGACGCGAGGAACAAAGACAACTCTTCGGCCCAAAAAAGAATGAAAAGGGCCTCTTTGGTCTAGACAAGGGTGAAGAGCAGCTCTTAGTTTAGGAGAAGGACCGTAACACCCACAATGCGGCTATATCTCCCACGTGTCGGGGCACGACTTAGAGGCATAGCCGCATGGTAGGTCTGTCGCAAGAGGGGTAATCTTTACACATCCCATGTACTGAATAAGAAAGGGATAAAGATTCGGCTTACAATCGCCACTTCACACAATACATAAATAGTCATACATCATCCAGAATACAATCAAGGTCCGACTATGAAACCAAAATAAAGAAAGACAACCCCAAATGCTAGATCCCCGATCGTCCTAACTGGGCTCCTCTACCGATCATCCGGAAAAGAAACATAGTAACGGCCTGAATCCTCGTTGAACTCCCACTTGAGTTCGGTAGCGTCCCCTGCACTGGCATCATCGGCACCTGCATCTGTTTTGAAGTATCTGTGAGTCATGGGGACTCATCAATCTCACACCCTCGCGATCAAGACTATTTAAGCTTAAGGGTAGGAACAAGGTAGTGAGGTGGAGCTACAGCCAAGCACTAAGCATATATGGTGGCTAACTTACGCAAAAGAGAACGATAAGAGAAGCAACGCACGGTCGAGAAGCTAATAATGATCAAGAAGTGATCCTGAAGCTACTTACGTTCAAGCATAACACGAGACCGTGTTCTCTTCCCGGACTCCGCCGAAAAGAGACCATCACGGTACACACGCGGTTGATTCATTTTAATTAAGTTAAGTGTCAAGTTCTCTATAACCGGATATTAACAAATTCCCATCTGCCCATAACCGCGGGTATGGCTTTCGAAAGTTCAAAACCCTGCAGGGGTGTCCCAACTTAGCCCATCACAAGCTCTCACGGTCAACGAAGGATATTCCTTCTCCCGGGAAGACCTGGTCGGTCTCGGAATCCCGGTTACAAGACATCTCGACAATGGTAAAACAAGACCAGCAAAGCCACCCGATGTGCCAACAAATCCCGCTAGGAGTCGCACGTATCTCGTCCTCAGGGCAACACCGGATGAGACAGGCTACGAGTAAAACCAACCCTCGAGTTTCCCCGAGGTGGCCCCGCAGGCGGCTCGGTTCAGACCAACACTCAGAGGAGCACTGGCCCGGGGGGGGGGGGGTTAAAATAAAGATGACCCTTAAGTCTGCAGAACCCAAGGGAAGGTATATGGTGGTAGGTAGGCAAATGGTAAAACCAAGGTTGGGACTTGCTGGAGGAGTTTTATTCAAAGCGAACTGTCAAGGGGTTCCCATAACACCCAACCGCGTAAGGAATGCAAAATCAAGGAGCATAACATCGGTATGACGGAAACTAGGGTGGCAAGAGTGGAACAAAACACCAGGCAAAAGGCCGAGCCTTCCATCCTTTACCAAGTACATATATGAATTAAAGTAAATAATATATAGTAATGATATCCCAACAATATCCATGTTCCAACATGAAACAAACTTCATCTTCACCTGCAACTAGCAACGCTATAAGAGGGGTTGAGCAAAAGAGGTAACATAGCCAAACAACGGTTTGCTAGGAAAGGTGGGTTAGAGTCTTGACATGGCAATATGGGAGGCATGATATAGCAAGTGGTAGGTAGCGCGGCATAGCAATAGAGCGAACAACTAGCAAGCAAAGATAGAAGTGATTTCGAGGGTATGGTCATCTTGTGTGCAATGTTCTCAGAGTTGACGAAAGCTTGATCATCGTTAGCGTACTCAACAGGTTCCTCGATCACGTACTCATCTCCCGGCTCTAACCAAAGCAAGAACACAAGCAAAGGACCAACAATCAAACACGGTGCAATGCACAAGCAACATGATGCACAACATGGCATGATATGCAAGACATGATATGCAATGCATATGCGTGCTTCGGAAGGGAAAGAATGATCAAGGCATCAACTTAGCAAACCAAGTGTGCCACTGGAAAGATGAGATGATTTCGGTTGAAATCGATATAAAGATCGCCGGAAACGGATGCACGGTTTGCAAATGGCAAGCAAAACAAGAAATGCACAATTCCGCGATTAACAGCACGATGCCATCTAGAATGCCACAAGAAACTAAGCTACTGCACTCCAACATAACAAAAAAGTATATGGCAGTGATGTACACAAGATGCTTGACAAAACATGAACACTGAGCTACGGCTAAATCACACAAGAGCAGGTTCAAACAAGCATGGAAAAAGTGCAAAAGATATCAGCTTCACAGACTTAGTGAAAATACTAACATGCCAAAAATAACATCAGGAAGCCATGTTTAGAGCAAGCAAACGCCATGCTACAGGAACATATCATAGCAATAACAGGCATATTATGAATCTACTAATGCATATAAAAAAGTCTCTTACTGATCATGAGCCAAAATGGCACAGAAGATATGATGGCACAAATGTAAACATAACAAGTTTTATTAACAGTTTCAGACTTAGCAGAAAACAGAGCATGACATAAACAGAATTATGAAGGCATCTTTTCGAGCTCAAATCACTCACCCCAAAGCATTGCATGGCAAGATAAGCATACTAACAGCAAGAAGACATGTTCATGAAGCTAACCATGGCAAAAACAAGTTTATAGCATGCACGGACCACTAGCAACAACCATGGCAAAATTGATTAACATGTAAACAATCTGCCAGGAACATTTTTTAGCAAAAGTAGAGTAAGATTAGGACATGGGCATGGATGGATAGAGAATAACCACATGTTCAAAACACCCTTACTGAAGATACTCAAAACAAGCATGGATCTCACTGTAGCATCATGTTTACATGGCATCAAAATAACAGCATAACAAGGACTTAGCAAAATCCTAAGTCCCGGAAAATAGTAATATCACGAGGCCTAGTTTGCATGCTTTTGCTAGTCACCACATTGATAAAAAAATACAAGGCAAGCACCCCTGTAAAGATGGCATGGCATAGTTCAAAACACATGTAGAGCTCATGCCCATATGAAGCACACATCAAATGTGGCAAAAATGACAAAACATCATAATCTGATAAGTAGCAGCAGTAAACATTTTATAGCACTGTTGCATCAATGAATTGGGCATCACGATCAACTCAAACAAGCATGCCACGATGGAATGAAATGAAGAGCATCTCACAGTGAACATTTTGATATATCATACGCATGAAATGAAGCTACGGTCATGGAGCTATGGGGCAATGAACATGGGCATGAAATTTAACACAGAAAAAGACTTAGGCGAATTATACCCTCCGAGATCTAGGGTTTGGCGCACGGGAACCGAGGACGGCCGGAATGCTCGCCGGAATAGATGTGGACGGCGGTCGGAGTGGTCGGGGGAGAGTGGGGCGGCGCGGATCGGGACGAAGCTCGCCGGATCCGGGCGCGGGACGGCGGGGATCGCGGCGGGGAGGCGGCGGAGGCACGCCGGTGGCGACGATGGGGCGCCGGGCGGCGGGGCGCCCGCGGAGACGCGGGCGGCGGCGATGGGCCGAGCGGGCCCGCTGCGGGCTTGCCGGGCCGTGGCGGCGGGTGGCGGCGGAGGTGCCATGTGGTGCTCGCCGATTGGATGCGGGCGGCAGCGCGACTTTGTCCGGTGGCGGCAGGGGATGAGGATCTAGGGTTTGGACGAAAAATTCGGGGAAGAAGACATATTTATAGGTAGGGGGAGTTTGGAGTGTCCAAATGGAGTGTAGTTTTCGCCCACACGATCGTGATCCGACGACGGAGGACATGGAAGTGGTTTAGATGGGTTATTGGGCCGTTTTGGAGGGGTGTTGGACTGCAACACACAAGAGGCCTTCCCGGTTACCCGGTTAACCGTTGGAGTATCAAACGGACTCCAAATGGCACGAAATTTGACAGGTGGTCTACCGGTGGTGTACCAAGGCCACTTGGCAAATCTCGGACCATTCCGAGAACATTTAACACCCGTTCACGAAAAGAGACAAAAGGGGTACGCCGGTGCACGTAGGAGTGTCGGATTGCAAAACGGGCAACGAGGAAAATGCTCGGATGCATGAGGCGAACACGTATGCAAATGCGATGCACATGATGACATGATATGAAATGCATGACATGAACAAAATGCAAAACAAATACAAGAACCTAACCACGAAGGGAATATCATAACTTAAAGCCGAAAATGGCAGAGTCGGAGTTACAAATATGGCAAGTTACATCCAGGGTGTTACAAGGACGATGTGGTCAAATATTTGCAAAATTTCAATTTAATCGTATGGATTTGAGATCTTGTAAAAACAACCACCTTCTTCGCCTCCAGCCGAGCGCCACCGTGCTCGATTCATCGTCATTGACGAGCCCTGACACCTCTGCCTAGCTTTTCTCTAGCTCTGCACTGACCTCCCGAAGATGGTAGTAACCTTCTCATCGAGCCCAGCGACCTTGAGCCATCGTCCCTGCATCATCGAGCTCCGCACTTGCGTCTGTCGTTGAGATCGTTGACCCGGGCCTCCTAGTTGCACCAACAAGCTCCTTGTGAGCTCTTGAAAGTGCTAGTTATCGACTAGAGGGGGGGTGAATAGGCGATTTTTAAGAAAATCTTCAAAACACGAGGTCTTTGAAGACAAACAGTAGAAATGAACCTATTGATATGCAGTGGAAGATAGACTACACTAGACAAGCCATAGTCAAGTAAGCAATGTAGTGAAAGCACGAAGACTATCAACAGCTAGGTAGTATGGATCAGGATGGAAGACAGTATAAAGCCAAAAAGTTAATAGTCTTCACTCAGTGAAGTCAAACAGATCAGAAAAGAAAGCAATGACTTCACGAAGACAAACTGTAAAGTGAAGGGAAGTGGAGGATAGAACCAGTTGCTTGGTGAAGACAAGGATTTGGTAGACCAGTTCCAGTTGTTGTGACAACTGTACGTCTGGTTAGGGAGGCTGAGATTTAACTCATAAGACCGTGTCTTCACCTTATTCCCCTTGAGCTAAGGACACCTAGTCGTTGCCCAATCACTCTGGTAAGTCTTCAAGGTAGACTTCCAAACCTTCACAGACTTTGTTCACCGACGATCCACAATGTCTCTTGGATGCTCAGAACGCGACGCCTAACCGGCTGGAGGATTCACAGTCCTCAAGTGTAACAAGTCTTCAGGTCACGCAGACAGAAAGACTTCAATGATGCCTAACACTCTTTAGCTCTGGGTGTTTTGGGCTTTGTCCTCGCAAGGATCTCTCTCTCTCAAATGCTTCGGAGGTGGGTTGCTCGGTTGCTCTCAAACGACAAAAGCCGTGCACTAACTCTGAGTATCCACCAATTTATGGTGTAGGGGGTGGGCTATTTAGAGACAGGAGGCACCCCAACATGATATGTCCGAAATGACCCTGGGTCACTAAGGAACCGACACGTGTCCAATAGTCGGATTTCAAACACACGCCGCAACTTTACTTGGGCTACAAGCAAAGCTGACTCATCCAGCTCTGGATAAGATTTGCTCTCATTGTCATCACTCGAAGACATAGGATCTTGGTTGAGCATCACATCAGTCACTCTAACTTTTTTCACTTGGACCCCACTTAACAGTACGGTGGTTCCTATGACTCAACAGAGAAGAAAAGGAAACTATGAAACAACTATGTCTTCGTACTCCATAGTCTTCAAGTGAATGTCCTCACATGTCATAATCTTCATCGTGAATGTCTTCTAGAACCACCATTGTCTTCAATGTCTTCACACATCTTTAGGGGTCATCTCTGGTAGGTAAACCGAATCAATAAGGGACTACTACCTGTGTTATCCTACAATTCTCACAAACACATTGGTCCCTCAACCAAGTTTGTCGTCAATACTCCAAAACCAACTAGGGGTGGCACTAGACGCACTTACAATCCCCCCTTTTTGGTGATTGATGACAAATTGGTTGAAGTTTTCAACGAGGATAAAAGTATGTGAAAGTTAAGGATTAAGGCATTGTCTTCATATGTTGCAAAAGGCTCCCCCTAAAGATGTGCATATAAGTAGTTTGCTTTTGAATGCAAATGCACATGGCAGGTTTTACTTTGTGGAGATCCTCTTCAACGTACGAAGACAATTCAACATGCATATATAAGAATAACGAAGATAATGACATGCATAATGAGAAATGGACGTCTGCAGAATGACTTCATGCAGAATTTATCATCGCGTCACAAAGTAGCAGCAAAAGTAGCAGACGACCATCAAGTTTAAGTGTTACAACTCAAGAGAAAAATAGTTTCAAAACGAGAGTTGTAAGAACTTAGCAAAAATAATGCAACCACCCATATGGACCCGCTTGAAGACTATCAACCTCATATGATTCTCCCCCTTTTGTCAGTAAGGACCAAAAAGGTTTAAAGACATAGAGCATCTACTCGTTCCTAGTTGGAGTAGAAGATGGAGCAGGCTCGACGTTGGAGTTTGTTGGTGCAGACGGGCCTGACGCGAAATCATGATGTAGTGCGGCCAAAGTTGGTGAAGTGGCGCCATCCTCTTCATCGACGACTCTCGCAACAACAGTTGCAGCCGAAGACGAATGTTCAGAATCTTCAATAGATGGAGTGTGACGCCAGCTTGCATTTTGGGGAGGCCTAGAGTCAAACTTGAAGCTCTCTATGAAGCCATCTTCGCGAAGATCATCTTCAGAGCAGAGCAATGTGAGGCTCTTCCAGGACCTCCGACAGGCTTCATGAGCAACAAAATGAGTTCTTGGTGGCCAAGTTGTGAATGTGATTGACATCCACCATGAGACTCTGCATCTGACGCTTCAACCAGTCATGATGCCTATCCCGCTTTTGATGTAAAGCCACCAGAAGCTCATAGTCGTTGAGGACACGAGGACGCTTCTGAGGCCTTTGAGCTATGGTGCTGGCAGTGGCTTCAGTGTTGGCTCGGTGTGGCATACACAAGTTGCCAGCCAGAGGATAAGCAGGGGTTGCGGCATTTAGCACATGAATCCCTTCAATAGGCTGCGTGAAGCTTTGGAATTCTGCATTCTGAAGGTGGAGTGGCTTCTTTGCTGGCTCGGGATAGATGGCTTCAATAGACATATCAACATCAGGCAAAAAGACAATGTGGTTGCGCGCTGAGGGTTGATAGTCGATGGTTGAATGAAGCTTGATCAAGCGCATCAACCATGGAGCATAGAATTTGAGGCCAAATAGATCAATCCCAGAAGCAACAAGCTGTCGGATAAAGAAATCCTGAGTGTTGAATCTGATGCCATTGACTATATAAAAAACCAATGTCTTTATGGCGCCTTCAAGTTTAGCTTTAGAGGAATTGCCTTTGATAGGCCAGAGAGTATGCCTCAGAATATGATATACTGTGTGTGGCAAGTACTGAAGGTCCTTAACAAGGAATTCCTTAGGGTATTAGGCATCATGGGGCAATGGTTTCATCATGCTCAGCATTTGGTTCATATTGGGCTCTAGCTTCTGGAAGATGCTTTGCAGTTCATTCTAATGAAGCTGACAACCAGGTTCGTACAACTCACCTAGAGTGGACAGGGAAGTCAGCTCGATGATATCCTGAGCTTTGGCTTCATGATGAACATCCCCTGTCTTGAAACGTGACGCTGATGTCCACCGGCAGTTGCAGATCATCAATGCTGATGCTTTGGTCCTCAAACCATTCATCAATGAAGTTTTTCAGAATATCAACATCAAATAGAGGCATACCTTGAAAGATCCCGGCCTCTTGCTTGCTCTTGATCGGCATCTCTAGAGCTTCATCACCAAGATCTTCATCACTCGACAGATCAATGGTGTTCTCCTCATTGCGCAGAACGGCAGAAGGAGTTGGGTCATGCCCTGAAATCTTCTTGGGCTTCTTGGTCTTCTTAGTATTCTTCAAGACACGAGACAAGTCTTCAGACTGCACACTGGGTTCAGGAGGTGCAGTCATCAATGGCTTCACAGGCGAAGCTGTTGGTGTAGCAGAGGGCTTTGAAGCTTTCGACTTCTTCTTCTTCGGCTTTGGTGGTGCAGGAACATCTTCAGAGTTTGCATCATCAGCAGATTGTTCCACCATGGCCCTCTGAGCAGCAATGTGGGAGGGGAGCCCATCGAAGCTATTGAAGGGGCCGATGACATTAGGATTGGCATCACGTGTGCCATCCGACCTTGGAGTAGACGGACCAGGGTTGAAGTGGAGTCCGAGCTCCTTCCTGTTCTTGGTAGCTGACTCCTTTGCAAATTGAAAATTTCGCTTGAAGAGATTGTCGTCACGACACCATAGAAGAGACGATGGGTCGGCATTCTCTGGCTTAGGTCCTCGGACCATGCAAGGATAGAAACCTTGGGCAATAGCTTCAGGCTTCGACTTGGGTTGCAGATTCCTGTAAAGAATATCGCCCCATGGGCGCTTGATGGCATTCTTCTCAGCATATTTAGCAATGACGAAGTTGTACTTGAACCATTGTTCAACCCAATATCTTCGGATCCATTGGATCCTGGTCTTGCATTGATTATAGTTCTCCTCGGGATCAGTCTTGTACATTTCATATAGATCCAGAGGCAGATCTAGAGCGGTATTTCCATGGTGCTGCCTGCCACCCTTCCTTGTAGATTTCTCAGAAGCCATAATATTCAGACAGAGAGGCTTCAAGACAGTGAAAGGCTTCCGTCTACTTGTCAAACAAGAACTGGCTTCAGGGGAGTCAATATGATGTTGTAAGAATTCTACAAATGAATGCAGACTATGAGAACCAAGGGATTCTCCCATGGACATGTACCTGTGACAACATTAGAGATGCGAGGGAAGGGGAAGAGGTCATATGCATTCTCAGAAGATTTTGAAGATAAATCAGTTTGAAGACATTGACCTCATAGTGCGAAAACATTCACTTATTTGAAGTGAGTTGGTTCCAGATTTGTATGAATCCATGAATAAGTACAAGTGAGGAATCTAACTAGTTATGAAGCATAAGTGAATAATTTGCAAGATATGAGATTCAGAAAGAGACAGATCCAGATTTGGAAGTGTAGAAACCACTTTTGGTTGAAGTGGATGGATTTGACAGATCAAAAAGGCTGTAAAAAGTGAGATTTATTTACCACAAATGAACTGCTAGATGATGACCCACAAGTGTCGAACCCAACGAGGAGCAGAAGGAAATGACAAGTGGTTTTTAGTAAGGTAATGTCTGCAAGTGCTGAAATTGTAAGTAGCAGAGTAGTTTGATAGCAAGGTAATTTGTAACGAGCAAGTAACGATAGTAGTAACAAAAGTGCAGCAAGGTAGCCCAATCCTTTTGAGGCAATGGATATGCCAAAATGATCTCTTATGATAAGCAAAGCGTTCTTGAGGGTACACGAGAATTTCATCTAGTCACTGCCATTATGTTGGTTTAATTCGTGTTCGGTACTTTGATAATTTGATATGTGGGTGGACCGGTGCTTAGGTGTTGTTCTTACTTGAAAAAACCTCCTACTTATGATTAACCCTTTCGCGAGCATCCGAAACTACGAGAAAAGTATTAAGAATAAATTCTAACTATAGCATTAAACTTTTGGATCCAATCGGTCCCTTACAGAATAGCGCATAAACTGGGGTTTAAGCTTCTGTCACTCTCGCAACCCATCATCTAATTGCTACTCCACAATGCATCCCCTTAGGCCCAAATATGTTGAAGTGTCATGTAGTCGACGTTCACATGACACCACTAAGGGAATCACAACATACATACTATCAAAATATCGAACACATATCAAGTTCACATGATTACTTCCAACATGATTTCTCCCGTGACGTCAAGAACAAAAGTAACTACTCACAAATGATAATCATGCTCAAGATCAGAGGGGTATTAAATAGCATATTGGCTCTGAACATATAATATTCCACCAAATAAACCATATAGTAATCAACTACAAGATGTAATCAACACTACTAGTCACCTACAAGCACCAATCTATAGTTCCGGTAATAAGATTGAACACGAGAGATGAACTAGGGTTTGAGATGAGATGGTGATGTTGAAGATGTTGATGGAGATTGCCCTCCCCAAGATGGGAGAGTTGTTGGTGATGATGATGATGATGGTTTCCCCCTCCGGGAGGGAAGTTCCCCCGGCGGAATCACTCCGCCGGAGGGCAAAAGTGCTCCTGCCCAAGTTCCGCCTCGAGACAGTGGCGATCCGTCCCGAAAGTCCTATCTTTATTTTTTTATAGGTCAAAATGACCTATATACCAGAAGATGGGTACCAGAGGTGGGCCTGGGTGAGCACGACCCACCAGGGCGCGCCTAAGCTCCCTACCGCGCCCAGGTGGGTTGTGCCCACATGGTGGGTTCCCTCTGGTACTTATTGGCTCCAATATTCCTCATATACTCCATAAAAAATCTCCGTAAAGTTTCAGCTTGTTTGGAGTTGTGCAGAATAGGTGGCCTGGCGTAGCTTTTCCAGGTCCAGATTTCCAGCTGCCGGAATTCTGCCTCTTTGCGTGTACCTTGCATATTATGAGAGAAAAGGCATTACAATTACTCCAAAAAGCATTATTATGCATAATAACATCATAAATGACAGTAGGAAAACATGATGCAAAATGGACCTATCAACTCCCCCAAGGTTAGACCTCGCTTGTCCTCAAGCGAAAACCAAAATCGAAAAACATGTCCACATGCTTTGAGAAAGAGGTGTCGATAAAAACAAAATATGGACATAGAAGCATCATGTTGATTATTATAACAATTAAACATAAGACTTTTATCATAAACTTCTATCATATACTTCTCATGAATAAGTAACAATTCATCACACAACTGAAGTATAAAGCAAAAGCTCTATTAAAAACCAACAAACTATGTTCTCGGTCAACTTTGCAACTACAATTCATCATCTTTTCAGGAAGGGTCACGTATCGGAGCCTTTAGGCAAGTCCACATACTCAACGATCATATAGTCTTCTATGATTGCTAACACTCACCGCGTACACATGAGAAAAACGTTTCAACCGGACACATAGAAAGATAGGGGCTTATAGTTTCGCCTCCTAACGTATTCACCTCAAGGGTGATATCAACAATAATAACTCATGCTATCTATATTCAACTGGACATATGTGCCTAGATCTTTCCTCACCACATGGTGCTTGCCAAAGGAGAAAAATAAAAAGGAATAGAAGGAAAACTTTGACTCTTTACATAAAAGTAAATACATAAAAGTAAAAGATAGGCCCTTCGCAGAGGAAGCAGAGGTTGCCATGCGCTTATTTTTTTGTATGCTCAACCCCTTAGTGCAAGAGAACGTCACGTTGGATTGCCCCTTGTGATAGCGACCTTTATTATGCAGTCTGTCGCTTTTATTCTTCACCATCACAAGTTCGTGCAACACTCAATTTTCTCTTACACTAAATGATCTCACACTTTTAGAAGCAATTCTTATTGCCTTTTGCACCGATGACAACTTACTTGAGAGATCTTGCTCAATCCCTAGGTTGGTATGGTGGACACTTGAAAATAAGATTTTGGTTTAAGGGTTTTTGGATGCACAGGTAGTATATCTACTTAGTGTGGAATTTTTGGCTAGCAAAGATAGGGGCAAGCACCACATGTTAAAGGATCTATGACAATATGACTCCTATGTGAATATAAACAAACGTAAACCATTGAGTTCTCTTCCTTGTCCAACGTCAACAATTTTGGCATATAATATTTTGACGAGGGCTCACAATCCCAAAAGATTTCTAGGATAGTATATTTATATGTGAATCTTCTCTTCCCTTATTAATTCTTTCATGAGTTGCATCATTGACTAATGCTATGTTTGTCAATTTCTAATAAAATTTTCTACTTATACTTTTCCTTATGTGGTGTCATCACCTACCATAGGATCAGTATATGATCTTTCTTGATTTAGTTCATTTCTTTTAGTTATTTCCTTTCTATCCTTCTTTCTTATTTTTTTCTTTTATTTGCAACATGAAAGTAAAGAAAGCAAAAACTAAAACTTAACTTTATTATATAACTTGCACACGATTACAAGGATCGATCACTAAGCAAACTCTCAAAGAAGAAAGGATCAAACTAAACTTTTATTCATCTAAAGAAAAAAGATCAGACTAAAATAAGTAAAGGCAAAAGGATAGTGGGATGATACGATACTGGGGCACCTCCCCAAGCTTGACGGAAGCCAAGGGGAGTGCCCATACCCGATACTCAGTTTTCCTTTTGATGCGGAGCATCCTACGGACATCACCATGTCAAGAGTCTGTTTGGCAAGTGACACGTTCAACATCCACTTCACATACACAAAGGTGAATCATCTCCTTTACACGTGTTCACTTGACCCCTTTGAGGATGGTATACTACTTGACACTCCACTCGCGTACATGCATAGGTATTGTTGGAACACTACGGACAGCGAGGAGGAGTGCGAGTGCAAGTGTACAACTACACCATCCACGAGGGAAGCATGGAAACGAAGACGCAAGAAGAAGAGTTGTCGAAGAAGCTCCAGCGAGCGAATGTCCGGACGACACCGGATGACCGGCCCCTCCTAGCGAGCGGACGTCCGGCCCCCACCGGACGAGCGGTACATCTACACCCGAGCCAATTCAGCGGAAGACCGACGACACCGGACGACCGCCAGCCACCGGACGTCCGGTGCCACCTCAACCGAGCCAAAGTGAGCGGAAGTCCGGTGACTACCGGACATCCGGAAGCCCACGAGCCACCGGACGACCGGTCCCTAGCGGACGTCCGGTACCTGTCTACGTACAGAGATCGGGCATGAAGCCCATGTATCCCTCTCCCACTTACCCCTTCGTGGACCTAGACTATATATACTCCTCCACCTCCTCCTAGTTAGGGTTAGCGTTGGTTTAGCTCATTTGAGAGATAGAGCTACGCTCATCCATATCAGATCTCCTCCGTGCGAGAGACTGCGGCCTCTTCGGAGAAGATCCCTTTGGATTCAAGCCCCCTTTCTAAGGGAAGATCCCCCCATGGATTCAAGACCTCCTCACGGAGAAGACTGGCTACCCTTGTATCGTCCTTAGTTGTCCGTGGACCGTGTATCTTCTCTCATGTATTCGAGGATCTAGCGCATGTGTGATCATTCTTGTTGGTTTGAATGTTCTCTTGTGTTCCCCTCGTGATTTTCCCCTCGTTTTCCTCCTCGTGTTCTTCGCATTCTTCGCGGGATCCGCTCCTTTCGTAAAAGATTGGGCCACTAGGGTTCTACCCTACATCATCTTGGTATCATGAGCCATGTTGATCATGATTTCGGAGCCTCCCCCACCGTTTTCTAGCCTTCTTTTTCTTGATTCCTAAATTCGAAAATCCCCACCAAAAATATCCCCAATTATTTTTTGTGATTTGTTGGTTTGATGATGTTTTGTTGATTTTGATCCATGGATTTTCTTGGTTTCAAGTGGATCTAGCATCTCCCCAAGTTTCCCCATCTTTCATCCACGAAATGTCATCAATTTTGGCCCCAAAATCCCCAAATTCCGTCCAAAATCGCGTCCCGAATCTCGGATCTGGAGTTGACCCCGATACACCGGACGACCATCACCTTACCGGACGTCCGGAGCCGCAGGAACCACCGGACGTCCGACCTTACCGGACGACCGGAACCCCCTAACCCGAGCAGAATCAGCAGATTTCCGACCCGACCGGACGTCCGGCGACCGGACGTCCGTTTTTTCCGGACGTCCGCTACGTGTAGATATCAAGTTCGGCTGATTTTTGTTTCTGCCATAACTAATTCATCCGAACTCCGATTTTGACGTTCTTTAGCTCGTTGGAAAGCTATTGACATCCTCCTTCCCACAAAAATACTACCATCACCATTTGACTCCATCAAATTTTTACAATTTTGGCGTCTTTGCCTAGGGCTTCCACCACATCATCCGCTACACCAGCACCGACTTCCGCAACCTAACTCATATTAATCCCCAGGCATATGTGGTTGCTTGAGGAGTGATTTGAGTCTCCTAAGGTGTCTAGGATACTTAGGGACGGTTACTTCTTCATCAACCACCACCACCACTTCCGCATAGGCTTGACCACTATACACTTCCGCCACCCCAACTTAACCCAATTTTGGTTGTGTTGTGAGTTATGTCTCCTAAGGTGTTTCGGCTACTTAGGGACCGTGCTTTCAACTCCGACACCGTGTATAGTCCACCACCATAACCTCCACTTCCGCATTGCCTAGTGCAACACCACCACTTCCTGCTACCACCATTTGACTTTTGTCCTTGAGATTTTGAGTTGTGGTTTTTCTGTTTCCTAAGGTGTTTCGGCTACTTAGGGACGAGTCTCCATCATCTTGGTATCTCCATCAAGATCACCGCCACCCATCATCGACACGGATGGTAACCTCCATATCATCTTGGTATCGTGGTTCCCCTCAATTGTATTTTCCCTTGCCATTGCATTGATAAACCCTAGCCCATTTTGCGTTACTTGCCTATCGAGACTAGCCATTTGAGTATTGCCGGCAACGTTACTTGTGCACATTAGTGATCCACCCTTCCATTGCATACATACCATATCATATTGGTATCATCATATCATCCCTTGTGCCTCAAGATTGTTCTCGCATATACACAATTGCTATCTTGGTTTGTGCATTTCGCAAAGTGGCCATACAAAAGAAGAAGAAAAGAGAATAAGCTTTTAAGCAAAAGAAAAAGAGCAAAGAAGCTTGTAAGCAATAGCCATAGCATCCTACCACATTGCATAAGATTTTCATATCCGATCATCTTGGATCAAACACCGGGAACCATACATACATAGCATACCTGGGATAGAAAGTTATCCATTTTGCATCTTATAGGTTGTGCACAAGTGTCGTATCCGCCTATTGAGCAATCATGCTAGCGTCTCTCTTGAGTTGTGCAACAAGAGCGTTTTCCGTGGATTCCACATTTTGTGCTCATCCTTGGTTGCACGACCCCATTTATCTATCCGTGTGTGTGTTTCCGTGTGCCACACATTGCTATTGGTCTACTTGTTACACTTGCGAATTTGTGAATCTCTTTCAACATTATTGAATCTTGCTAACATTTTACATCAAATTTTTGTGCCACTATCCTCACCGAGCTCCACCATAAGCCTTACTTGTGTAGGTGTGAGAAACCGACAAGAATTGGTACCAATTGTGCTATTTCCTTGTCCACATTGGAGTGATCATTGATCCACTTTCAACTTTGGTCAAGGTGCATTTGGTATTCGTTCTTATCTTTCTACCACTCAAATTTTTCTCTTGGAGTGATGGATAGGCAAGGCATTTCATCTTCGGTCTACAACAACAACGACGAGTTCGACGCCGTGAACAACTCCACCGACACCAAGATGCAAGCTCAAATGGAGGAGATCAAGGCCCTCATCAACTCCTACAAGCGGTCTTCCTCATCTTCGAGAAGACGCTCAAGAGCACATGCCTTCGAGCTACCATCTCCGGCAAGATCACATCGGCATCGATACCATCACCAACAAGGACGTGAAGGTCAAGAGCTCAACACCAACAACCGCTCAACGACTTCACCATCCCCCTTGGCATCTTCGCCAAGCGACTTCAAGACATCTTCGCCTACGGACATACGGCATCTTCGCCCACAAGCACCTCGAGAGAAGCTCCCCAAGCTCAAGTCCACGACTTCCACGAGCTACTACGACCTCGACATCGACCATGAGATTCCTTTCTATGGGACTCTAGAACCCGAGGAGTATCTCGAGTGGGAGTGTTTGATGGACGACTACCTCAAGCTACATCAAGTTCCTCCCGAAGATCAAGTGAAGTGCGCCACAAGGAACTTCCACGACTACACGTCCACATGGTGGCTTCATGCATCTTCGGAGACCTATGACATGAGTTGGCCCAAGACGAAGAGAGTTTTGCGGCGAGAGTTTGTGCCTCCAACCTACATGGAACAACTTTTACACCAATTGGAGAACACCATCCAAGGATCCAAGTCTATCGACGAGTACTTCAAGGAGATGAAGATTGCCTTGCGACGAGCCGGCGTGGACGACCCCATTTCGATGAAGTTCCACTTCATGATGGGATTGAACAACAACATCTCCAAGACGATCTTCCTCGAGAACTACAAGTCCCTCGACGACATCTACATTGGTGCTCTCAAGGCGGAACAAGAACTCATGAAGGCTAAAGCTTCTCCACCCCAAGCTCACTTCGCGACGACCAAGCTCCATGAGAACGAGCAGGAGGCTAGTACCACCATGATGTCCAAGCCCGACGAGCTCCAAGACGATGCTCCCAAGTTTGACTTCACCGCCATCCCTATTTGTGGCATTGACGATGCCGAGTCTACTTCGACTCTTTTTCAAGATGGTGCGGCGACGACTACGACTACAGACACCATCAAGGACCAAGCTTTGGAGGCGAGCGACATGGTGACGAGCAAGGATGATGCTTCTATCTTAGGAGGCGAGAGTGATGATGTGCCATCTTCGGCCTTCATCCACGGAGACAACAACGAGATGGTTGAGAATGGGATTTTCCCTTCAACCACGGCGACGTATGATGACTTGAGTGACTTGTGCCAACATATTGAGAGTGAGAGTGACTTCACCACTAGCCCCATAAATGTGTTACCCCAATTCCCATGTGAGGAGAGCCACAACCCCCACCACTTGAGTGAGATGAGTGACTCCACCATACGTGAGATTGAGTGCACCTATTTTGTGGGAGTGAGTGAACCACCACATAGAGAGAGTGAGATAGTTGATAGGTCATGTGAGGCCACTTTTAACACTAACGACTTGATCTCTACCTCTATTGTGTCTTCTCATTTGGTGCTAGGTCCCTTATATGATGACGCACCGATTCTCGATGACTTCATCCTACCTTTGGACAAGATGATGGCCATGGTGGAATATGATGCACCCCCCCACATGGTTCCATCACAATGATGATCTTGACCACCATTCGGTCTTACCCACCTCATCTACACCACGTGAGTGGAATGAAAAAGGTAACATAGGTGAAGGTGATGCTCTTGTCCCACTAGTGGACTATCATGACATTGATTGCTTGCATGATGTTGATCAACCTATTTCCATGCTTCATGCTAGTGTGACTTCCCCATGCGATGATTTACCCATTTGTGATGAGTATGATGATTGCCATGTGGAGTCTATTAGTTGTGATGCCATGTTACATAGGATTTCTTGTGCTAATTCTCTCGGTCACATCATGTTTGCCAATCCGCTTGACTTGTCATATGCTATGCATGAGATCGACTGCGTGTCATATTTGCAATCTCTTCATAGTGACTATGCATATGCCATTTCGATTAACCCAATTTGCACTTATGGCATAGATGACAAGCCCATGGTTATTGGCATTTGTTTTTCTTGTGATGCTATTGATATGCTCCCTTTGCATCATTTCTCTCATATGCCATGCCATGACCACCTAGCTTCGGATATGCATTGTTTTGGATGTTGTCCATTTTCTCCATATGATGTTTCCAATATTGCTCATGAGGAGACCCCCATAGTTTCCTCATACATTTTAGGAGACTTTGATTCATCCCATCCATTGCATGATCCCAATACTTGTGTGCACCATATGCTTCCCATGAATAAACATGCTATTGATGTGCCATATACTTGTATGCTAAATTTGCATCCCAATCGTGTCATACACAATAACTATTCTTTCATGATGGATGACATGTTCTTATACCATGCATCAAATTTCTTTGAGTGATGCTTATCTTGTGCTAACTTTCACGCGCACATACACATCATGATGGATGATGTGTACATTTACCACACGCACAATTTCTTTCGTTTGTGTTTCTTTTGTGTAGGTACCCTTGAATACTTGTCAACCTCGCAATCCCACGAGTTGACAAAACGAGCTCTAGAGAGCAATGATGACTTGGAATCCCATAGATTCACTACAGGAAATATGTCAACTTGTGACCTTGACTATTGGTCACTGAAAGGTCATTGTTTTTCATTTACGACCTTTTTGTGACAAAAACAGAAGGTCAAAAGCTGGCAGTCATAAACTGAAATTAACGACCTTCTCTGTGAGAAGGTCGTGGACGTTTATGACCAAAATATGCCTATTGTTTTGTTTTGGTCACTAGCAACCTCTCCAGGCCACGTAGGCATCCAGCGTGTCAAGCTAACATGGATAAGATTCAGCCTGGTCCAATTCGACGTTCTACATGGGCCGAGACCATTAGTTCAGCCTTTTTAATATATTTTTCTATTAATTTTCGCTTGCTACATGGGCCTAGCCCAACAATTCAGCCTTTTTTCTGGGTGCGGCCTTTTAGAGTGTATGATCTTTTATTTTTCACCATTTTATTTTGGTGTTGGCCCCACTAGTCAGGTTGGTCCCGAATATCATAATCAAAATTTCAAATGCGCTCAAATTATTTTTATAAGTGGGTTACATGAGTCATGTTTCCATTGCACACATTTCCAAATCACATACATAATTACTATTTCATATGAAACAAAAATTGTAATTCTAAAACATACAACATTTCATTCAAAAACAGAGAGAAGATATATGAAATTCTGGAGTTCACAATGCCCAGATAACCCAACTATTATTACATAACTTGCTATACAAAAATGTCTTGGCGCTTCTTTGAACATCTTCTTTCGTCTTGAATTTAGGCAAAATATCTGCCAACAAAAAAACAGAACAACGAGGATATAGTGTGAATAACAACAGCAGCAAGTGATGGGGTGCCATTTAGTAAGATTAAATCCGGAAAGAAACATGCATGGAAATTAAGAAGAGCTAGAGCAAATCTACATGTGGTTGCCGTATATGGAGTCGTAATATACTCATGGATTAATAATCTACAGCAGGAAGTGTTTTTCAGCATGACAGTTGCTTAGTTATTCATGAACTCGTAAGTGTTTATCACCAACTCTCCTCATACTAAATTTACATTAAACAAGAAAGGAATCAGTACCATATGACCAACTCTGCTAAAGTTACAATTCCCTCCACATGTTTATGTAATAAATTTACATTGAACAAGAAAGGAATCAGTATCGTATCTCTTAATTCATTGTTGCACATCTAGCAAGAATAGATCAATACAGACCTAATAAGCAAACATCACAACATGGCATGACATCTGACCCTAATCGACTGGATCAAAAAATTAAGACCGCAAGACCATTGTCTCACACCCAGAAGCGAGCATTTTCCCGCAACAACCAGAAGCGTAGCTACAACGAAACTGGGACGCCTAGATTTTGGGCATGCAAAATTTCAGACTTATCAGCAGCATCACATGACATCAAATTGGCACGACTTCCCAGGAACCCGAGCAGAGCCGGGCATCGCCAATGGGAGGTAGGAAATGTTGGAAATCATAAACCAGAGAAAAGGGGGACACAGGAGGATCCACGAACCTGCTTGTAGTTGAAATTGTTTGAGCGCCTGGAGCCCTCCTTATCTAAGAATCTTATACTAGCATTTTGTAGGTTGGGTACAAAGGTTGTGCTTCAATACCTTCAAAATATGTTTGGGAAGAAGAAGAAATTAGTAACATGTCAATTCCTCTGTTTTAAATACTCCTACAGGCATCATAAGAGAAGTACTCAGCTGTAGCCA
Organism: Triticum aestivum; assembly: GCF_018294505.1. Taxonomy (NCBI): domain Eukaryota; kingdom Viridiplantae; phylum Streptophyta; class Magnoliopsida; order Poales; family Poaceae; genus Triticum; species Triticum aestivum. Next base: position 105,818,344 of record NC_057797.1, read on the forward strand.
ATGCGACATGATGGGAGCCTAAAAGAAAACAAAGATAATTGCTGAAAAAATTACTCCAGTTTATACTCCTCTTTTAGCATTACAGATTATACCTAATGCAACATCATGGAGCCGATGTCCAGGAGTATTTGCAAATCATACAAATGATACAACATCATGGAGTAGGATAACATGTTTTACCATCGTAGATTCATACCAATATTTGTACAACAAGTTTACCGTCTAACCAAACACCCTCTTACAAGCAGAAATGTATTCACTTATATACATTGTATTTGTAGAATTACTCTATGGTACTCTAGCTGTCTTAAGTCTTGACCACAATGGTAATTAATTTGGACATGTGAATCACAATACACATAGAGAGATATTAATTACTCTATGGCACGCAGGGAAGCAGCGATGCAAATCACTCCTACCATACCATGTGGCCAAGGAAGCTGTTCTGCTCCTCCAGGATGTGCACCTGATTGCATCACACGCCAACAAAGCCATATGCACGATCAATCACAAGTTCACAACTGCTTGTCTGCATCTTAAATCATTCTATTTCCCTTACGATTACAGGTACTTACCCTGTGGTGTGATTCATCCAGCTGCTCCTCCATCAGTTTATCCTGCACATAAGAAAGTCAAGTAACTATTGATTATCCTGTACTGCGAGTGGCATGTGAGCTGAGGTGAATATTGTGCAGTGCAGGGTGTTGTAATAGCATGCATACCTTCGTTTCACGGACTTTACCCAGCGCGCACTCTAGCTTGTGCTCCAGACCGCGGAGCTCTGCCGCGGTTGTGCCGGACGGCAGGTCTTCTACTATCTGCCTCCTCACGCTAGCCTCCAGGTGGTCACGCTCATGCCTCAACGTTGCAATATCCGCCAACAGTTTCTGTGTGCAAGAATCATACGGATGAATCAGAATGCAGTTAACTCTGAGTGTAAAATAACTAGTACTATGAGTAGATGTGTTTGTGTATTAACCAGATATTCACCATGATTTATGCCCTTGTAGCGCTCGATTAAGTCACTCCAACTGAACAAATGACAAGTGAAGGAGTTTGTCAGCACTATACACTAGTACTATTAATTATAGAGTGGATATATAGAGACAAGTAATGTACAAGTTTCAGCACTATACGACTATGCATGTAGTGTAGATATTGAATGCCGGCGACTGGTACTTGTTTAACTTGAGGCTGTGTGTGCTTGCATTAGACCCAATCGCAGGTGGGCACAGGAGCAGCTGAATCTAACAGCAGGATTACAGTCAGAGGTAAATCAAAAGCATCGTCTGACTAAGTGGTCATCGAACACAAGGAGAGCACCCTCCCCAATACTGTAGCTACGTCTGAAGTCCAATGGCATGCCAAAGTTTATTCTACCATAGAGTAATTCTACAAATACACTATAGAGTAATTTGGACATGCAAATCACAATGGTAATTGGTAAATTACTTCTGATCAAATCGGGAGGGAGCACTGAAATAGCAGGGGATTCATTGATCGGTGAACGTACCCGTCATTGGTCCTCGAGACGAGGTTGGGCTCCACGACGGCGTCCACGATGCGGCTGAGCTCCTTGTGCCGCCACTGGGAGAAGCGCAGCAGCGCTTGGAACACCGCATGCTCCTGCTTGTTCCCCATGATCCCGCGCGCGCGGTGCATGAACCCGCCGAGCATGCTCTGGCGTATGTGCCGGTGCTCGTCCCCCTCGACGAGCAGGCGGACCACGAATGCGGAGGACTCCGGGCTGGACAACACCAGCTGCTCCAGCATCGTCGAGGAATCAAGCAGCTCCGATCGGATCTCCTCCAGCCTCGGGTCTTTAAGAATCGGTGGCTCTGACGCTTCCGAGCTCGAGCTCGGCGTCTCGTCCTGCGGCGGCTCCAGCAAGGTCTGTGCCACGTCGGAGCAGGCCGGGAGACGAGCGCCGCGGCGCAACCGCCACCAGCACCTGCCGCCATGGGGAAGGGGAACTCTCCACCACAACATGTTGCGGACGGAGGGGGGTCGATTCCGCGAGGCTCGCGCGTGGGGGCGGGCGGTCGGGCCACTGGACTTGCGCCCACTGGCTGTAGGCCATGGCTGGGATCGACGGCACCGGGGACGCCCCTGCCGCTCGGCTGCCCGAGTTCGACGGTGGGACGCGGGAGCTTCGAGAAGTGGGAGGGAGAGGGGGGAGCTCGATGCGATCTGAGATCGAGGGGAGGGTCGGGCGCTGTCAGTGGTGGCGGCGAGGGCGTGAAGGGGGCGGGGCTGGATCGAGAAACTCTGGGGAGGGGCGGGGGTGCGGGGGACGGCGGCGGCGTGAGGGTGGATTTGGGGGCGGGGGAGAGGCGGCGGCGGGAGTGGATCGGGGGAGAGAGGAGGGGTCTGAGTTAGGGTTTGGGTAGTTGGGCTGCGGTTGGGTGAGATGGTGAGGGGATGTGGGCTGCCGTTGGATCCGGAAACATCCGACGGCGGTTGATGCATGATCCGCGTGATATGCCCATGGACCAATCAGAACGCAGCAAATCATTTGATGACCTTATGACCATATAAATTGGTCGTGATCGATTTAAGATAAAAATTTCATTCCATTTTTCAATGCTCAAAATGAGTTTTTTGTGAAAGTCCTATCAAATATTTGTTCAAATGGTATTATATTTTGCATAAGTTTAGTTTACATCTTGGATTTGCAAACAATATTGATAAAGGGAGTTTTCATTTTCTTTGAACGAAAAAATCATTTTCCAATTTCCGAGTGCCTAAAATGAGTTTTTTTTGTGAAGGACATACCATATATTTGTTGCAAATTTATACCAAATCAATTTTCTAAAATAGTAGGTCATATTTAATGCACAATTGATCAAATGGTTGGGTGTCAAAAACTCTTATCCACCTCTCGTGAAAAGGACAAATTTATACCGATTCAATTGGAACCGGGTCAAATTTGAACTGCAGCTGCCTCATAGTTTGCTATTTATTTTTATCAATAATCATTTCTAGGTACATAAGTATCTATTTAATCAGAGAAACACCAAAAAAATTCAAGATTCAACCACTAGCTAGGAACGGTCATTCCCGCCGTTTTGACAGCATTTTGAAACGGGCATAAAAAATTCAAAAAAAAATCAAAAATTTGGAAAACCTTCGCATTGTGTCATTATATGTGACCAAGTTTCCAGGAAAAATAACAAACTTGTAATACGGCAATTATTTTAAAAAAGTGTTCTAAGAAATGAGCTATCATGCGTGAAGATTCATGGCTTTCAAGCCAAATGATCAATCTTATGGCCACATTCATGGCATAGTTTGTTCAAATGATCTCATATTGTGCACAAGGGTGCATATTGGAATTCCAAACAATGTTGCCTAAGGGACTTTTTATTTTCTTTGCACGGAAAATTCATTTTCCATTTTCTGAGTGCTCGAATTAAGTTCTTTTTGTGAAGGAGCTACCATATATTTGTTGCAAAATTGGACCAAATCATTTTTCTAAAATACTAGGCCATATTTGATTCACAATTGACCAAATGGTTAGGTGTCAAAAGCCTTGATCCACCTCTCGTGAAAAAGACAAATTTCTACCGATTCAGCTGGAAGCGGGTCAAATTTGAACTGCAGCTGCCTCATAGTTTGCTATTTATTTTTTCCAAAAATCATTTCTAGGTACATAAGTATCTATTTAATCAGAGAAACACCAAAAAAATTCAAGATCCAACCACTAGCTAGGAACGGTCATTCCCGCCGTTTTGACAGCATTTTGAAACGGGCATAAAAAAATAAAAAAATAAAAAAAATCGAAAACCTTCGCATTGTGTCATTACATGTGACCAAGTTTCCAGGAAAAATAATAAACTTGTAATACGACAATTTTTTTTAAAAAGTGTTCTAAGAAATGAGCTATCATGCGTGAAGATTCATGGCTTTTAAGCCAAATGATCAATCTTATGGCCACATTCATGGCATAGTTTGTTCAAATGATCTCATATTGTGCACAAGGGTGCATATTGGAATTCCAAACAATGTTGCCTAAGGGACTTTTTTATTTTCTTTGCACGGAAAATTGATTTTCCATTTTCCGTGTGCCCGAATTGAGTTCTTTTTGTGAAGGACCTACCATATATTTGTTGCAAAATTGGACCAAATCATTTTTCTAAAATACTAGGCCATATTTGATTCACAATTGACCAAATGTTTGGGTGTCAAAAGCCTTGATCCACCTCTGCTGAAAAAGACAAATTCCCGCCGATTCAGTAGGAAGCGGGTCAAATTTGAACTGCAGCTGCCTCATAGTTTGCTCTTTATTTTTTCAAAAAATCATTTCTAGATACATAAGTATTTATTTAGTCAGAGAACCATCAAAAGTTTTCCAAGATTCAACCACTAGCTAGGAACGGTCAAACCCGCCGTTTTCATCGCATTTCGAAACGGGCATAAAAAATTCAAAAAAATCAAAAAATTGGAAAACCTTCGCATTGTGTCATTATATGTGACCAAGTTTCCAGGAAAAATAAAAAACTTGCAATACGGCAATTATTTTAAAAAAGTGTTCTCAGAAATGAGCTATCATGCGTGAAGATTCAGGGCTTTCAAGCCAAATGATCAAACTTATGGCCACATTCATGGCATAGTTTGTTCAAATGATCTCATATTGTGCACAAGGGTGCATCTTGGAATTCCAAACAATGTTGCCTAAGGGAGTTTTCATTTTCTTTGCACGGAAAATTCATTTTCCATTTTTTGAATGCCCAAAATGAGTTTTTTTGTGAAGGAGCTACCATATACTTGTTGCAAAATTGGACCAAATATTTTTTATAAAATATTAGGCCATATTTAATGCATAATTGACAAAATGGTTTGGTGTCAAAAGTTTTGATCCACCACTTGTGAAAAAGACAAATTTCTGCCGATTCAGTAGGAAGCGGGTCAATTTTGAACTGCATCTACCTTATTGTTTGCTCTTTATTTTTTCCAAAAATCATTTCTAGTTACATAAGTATCTATTTAATCATAAATACATGGTTTGGTGGCGATACGTCGAGGTTTGGATGTGGCCCAGGGCCCCAACTCCAAAGCGCGTAAACTCGCATGCCCGCCGCGTGGTCACCGCGTGATCTTGGCGTTGACATGCGTTCTGGGAGGCCTAGGCATGTCTAGTGGGTTGGGCACTCCCCAGGTAGGTGCTAGGAAGAAAATTACAACAGAAGAATCTCACGAGGAGACTGACCTATGCTCAAAGATGAATTAGCAGCCAAGTGTTTGATTAGCGGTACGGGAAATGCACATGGCCAATGGGCGTGAGTTTTGGCTGAGGATGATCATCTACTAAGGAGAATGTCTTCACAAATTTTTAGCT